>NW_019211454.1:53267668-53550502 GCF_002443255.2 Varroa destructor | reverse complement strand
TATATATATGTATATAGTAGTACACATTTTTCGTCGTTCGATTTCCCCCATCAAATATATAAGTTGATTACTGCTGTATTCTATATATTAGGTCGTAGATTTTTTAATAGACGCAACCTTTTTACATTTGGTTATACCTTTTAGGACCGATAGTCCGATAGCCTCATAAAAAAGGTAAAATTCAATTGAAAAGGTATTTCAGACTGCGTCAAGAGCATCAATAGGAAGTCTAATCCATAATTGGTTGCCAAGCCTTTCGTGACCTCCATGTAACCACATCAGAGTACGTCGACAAATATATATTTATCTAGTCCGTCTAACTTACACTAACTTTATATCTGTGGAATATATCCCTCTCATAACTGGAGCGCAAGAAGTTCTACTTAATGGAAACTATGTTTACTAGTATATTCTATTCGATAACAGCGTTACCACTCATATTGCTTGACGTAGTTGAATAGGTACCGCTTACCTTAATTTCTAATACATGGGCATGATACATGGTTTACCTGTTTTTTACATCGCTTGATACGAATACCCGATGTTTCTAACACGTCTCTTTATTATGTACAGTATATCTTCAGTATCAGAACATTGCTAGACACACTGGGATGGTTTATCGTGTTTAATGGCTTATACACGTTGCAACCTATAACGATTGTAGATTAAGCAATCTCTGCGAGCGTTGGTCTGATTTCGATTCTTCGTTTCTTATTGTCGGCGAGCTCGGCATCGTCAAATCGACATCGGCCGTCAATAGGACTGCAGCAATTCCAGCCACGGAAAGCAATACTGTATCAGAGTCGCTAGTAGAGGCCTGTCCGCATGGTGGCAATGGCACCCTACGTAAATATGAATGGACAAGGGAGCGCTGCTGTACGGGGATACGGAAGCGCCTCGTTGTTGGATGGTAGCCTTGTAAGGAGCTGCGGCCACCGGTGGCGAGAGAGTGTATTGGTGAAATGGCGCGTGAATTGGTAATGGTTTGAAAGAGTACCCAACCAATAATGGGGGCAAATCCGTGGGCGAAAGCACGCCTGTCACCGAGGCGAAGATTGCTGGCTGTTGCCTGCCGGATTGTTGGCTTGCTGGCAACTGCCTGGCTTCAAAGAGTGCTACCGCCAGTTTTGCGGGGTGCGAGGTCGTTACCAACGGCATAGTGTCTCTCTGGTCACCCCTAACTTCCCGCCGCCGCGAATCGCATACCGTCGTGTCACAACCCCACAGAACCCATCCCGCACAGTTTGTGTCTACTGCCTCACAGCCTGGTCGTTCACTAGCTGTTCGTTGGACGATCGTTCGGCAGTTCTAGCCTGTAACTGCCGTTTCCCAGTATAGGACACCTCGTCTTTCAACGCGCGAAGATACTACTGCAACCAGTTCCAACGCTACGGACCCCTTTCCCTTAGGAAAGACAGGAGGTTACTTTGACCAGCTAACGAAGCCAGGCCACGAACCTTCCTTTCTCCAGTGAACACTGCGGATTTTTCTAGCTTGCTAGAATCCGAAGCATGGAACCGTAACTATCAAGGAGGTCCGGCCTAGCAGTCAGCGCGGCCGACATGTTCAGCGAGGTAACACTGCTAAAAGAGGTTAGCCCAACTGACCGGTAAGATCGACAGAAGTGAAGCCGGCTACATCGAACAGCACCTGTTGCCTGCGGCTTACAAAGTTCCGCGGCCGCCGCAGAAAACGCAGCTCCTCAGGCAGAAACGACACGCAGCGAACTACTCAAAAGTTCAGAAGCTGCAGCGGCGACTAGCTGAAACGGCTTGAGGGGTAAAGAGGAAGGGTGTTGCAATTGTGAGGAAGGCGTGCTTTAGGAAAGCAACTATGGTACAGGCCGATGGTACGGAACAGGGGATGACTTTAACGAAACTAGGCATGATAATTTGAAGAACGTGAAGTTATCTTCAGAGTAATCGCTGAACGGGACAAGAAGCAACAAGGAGCAAAAATTGTAGACCCTTCTATGTACTCGATCAGAGTAGTTTAACGAGGCAATTGATTAAGGTTTGTTTAATTATACTAATCATTCTTATTATATTGTGAGATAGTTAAATACTACGATTTTTTCAGACATTGCAGCTTCATGTTTTCAACTGCCAACAGAATGGGTATTTAGGTGTCGAGTCAGAAATAGCTACCGGAACAACTATGCCGACACAATGCTTTGAAAATTATTGCGAAGATAAAAAAGTCTGAGAGTTCTCTAAACACTTTTCAGTATCCTGAAGTCCACTACGGTAAAAAGAAATACATCAAAATACGACCTAATTTCGTTGCTGCGAATATGAATTTTAGAGTGTAATTTAGAGACAAAAATTATCTTTCTTTTCAACCACAGTTGCTATATATTTCACTCCCTTCTCTCTCTCTCTCTCTCTCTCTGGATTAATATAGACATATAGAAAGCAAGGGAGGGATTAATTATATTTTATCATTTTTCCGTAGTTTCCCATAGGTGAAGGCAGCATTGGCCAGCAAAATCAAAGAGAAGTCCTTTCTTTTTATCTATTCTGTTTTCTCTCACAGGAACTCAGGTTAATTTCAGGTCCGTCGATTGCTTTACCAGTGTTGTCAGACCAAAATAAGTTAACTCGGCGAGAAACGTTAGTCTTGATCTAAGCGCATTTATCCCTAAGCCGTCGCAAAGGCGAAGTGAACAAAATTTATCCAAGCTAACATGTCGCGTATCGCAACCGATGCGAGTGCCCTTCTGCCCTTTCTGCCCTTCTGTACGATAAGAATGGAAGCCTTTCTGCTTCCGTTACCTCGAAGGTGCCTATACCCCCTAGCATTACCAGCCACGTACACTATATATATATCACTGATCTCAGAGGAAACCTTATCGCTGCGGCGAATCACCAGTAAGATACCCCTTGCCTGCCGCTCGTGACCTGTTTTGACGACGACGCCACCGTCATGGTCTTAATGGCGATACGAGGCCGGCATCGTTTTTGTAGTCGTCGCCGGCGTAGCCACTCCCTTCACATTGTACGTGTGACCGAAAAACTTATATGCGTATGTGTGTATCTATGTATGTTGTGCACATTGTACCTCCAGCCAACAAATCCTAGTTGCTAGCTAGAAAGCCAGCCTGGCAGTGACTCACTAGCGGACAACTGGACAGGCTGGAGCAAGGTAAACTGAACCTAGCCTAGGCTCCACCGTAGCTCTGATATAGGCTCTGATAACAGCGGTTCCGGACCTAGCCTCAACAGTGATCGTACGTTGAGCTCGGTATCGTTCGACGACAGAGTCTTACTGTTACTCCTACTGTTTGTAGCCTGTTAAAGGTGATAGAAGCAGCAACTCTCTTTGTTCTCGCTGCTGACCTGAGTTCATTCGTTGCTTCATCCGCTGCCTGCGCAGTCTCCACCGCGTCACTGTCGCCTTTACCACTAGCACCGAGTCAATGAGCCAGGCTTATAGATCGCCCCCTGCTACCTTTTTGACCAAAGTGCTCACCAGGAACACAACCAAGCCAGCAACCAACTGACCCCTAGATACCACTAGTGGCACTGTAACTTGGTATCCCTTTTCTGCCTGTCCTTCTCCTGTTCTGCTCTGGCCGCTTTCCTTTTTGCGATATTTATTACTTGAACATAAAAAGCAGCTTCAAGTAAACGAAGGAATGAACGAAGGTGGCAGAAAAGACGGCGAGACAGGCACCAGGAACGAACTGCTTCTATCCTCGCCATCTCCGCCACAACCTCTAAGTGAAATAAACCAAAAAAAAGGGACCAAGGACCACCATACCCTAAGAAACAGAGCAACAGCATTGAGCCGGGCATCGCCTAGTGGACGAAAGAGTCAAGGGCTATTTTTTCTTCCCTTTCTTCTTTTGAGCGTTGTCCACATCGGCGGCAGCAGGGGTGCCCCCGGCAGTAGTACCATGAACAGTAGGAGCAGCGGTATCAAGACCAGCATCGATGGTCCGCTACAGTGAGGGGTAACGTGCGCGGTGAAGATCGAGGCATCCAGGAAAGAGCGACCAACCAGCTACGTTATAGTTGAGACACAGAGCCAAACGGAGAATAACTAGCGAAGGAGGTCTTTAAAGTCTAGAGGTGGCGATTATTAGGGCAAAAGACAATACCGAGGGCAGAGCGGCAAGAGAACGCCCAACGGGAAGCGGGGCGAGGGTTAACACATGGGATAGTTGGTGATGGTAGTGGTAGCTCTGCTGGTAATATAGGAGCAAAACAACGACAGTGGCGGCGAGTTCTACGGTACGCGTGTGTTGCAAAGCTGACTATCTCGACAAGTCAGCTAGCCAGTTCCCAGAGGGCCGGACTGACTATTGGCTGGTTAGCGGGCCTTCAAGAGGAACAAGCAGGCAGCAGGCAGAAAGACGCTTTAAAAGAAGGGGCCATTATGTACCCTGCAGCCGTGTATCCTTATGTCCTTTTTTCACCCCCTTATTTTCGGTGCCCATGGGCCACTGCTGCTACAGCCAGCGCCGCTGATCTAGCCGCGGGCGGTTTGCGCCGGAGTCAACGGCCGCAAACGACTACAGCTTTGGCCTCAACGGCAGCGGCAGTAACAACTTCATCCCACACGTCATCCCCCCGCTCCAAATCCCATTCGTGCTGCCATTCCTCCCACTTGTTCTCACTCCCTGCGTTTCGTTCGTCCACATTTCACCCCCTTTCTCCCACAGTTCGCAGTGAACATCCCACAACTGACAGTGCTCCCCAGCCCCTGTTCCTCGGTGCTAGCGCCGCATGACTGCAGTTTCCTATATCTGCTGCTGCTTTGTCTTGTTCCTCCTCAGCCCAACTGCGGTTTTGACGCTGCGGCTTCTTGGTTAGAACTAGTAGCATCAGTCGTGGTTTGACCAGTGGTCAGAGGCAACGATTGTTCTTCACAGGACAGAAACAGCAACCTATGTTGCTTCTTGTCGCTCCCATCTAACCCGCACAACTGCTTTCAATATTATGATAATGGTTGTCGCGTTGTCGTAACTTAAAGTAGCAAAGCAAAAGCAGTAGAATCGGTGTTGTTGGTGACCGATGCACTGGAAATTATTAAAATAAAACAACAATTCGCAAAGAAGCGGCAGCAACGGTGCTAAGAGCAGGAAGTTACCACCGCCTCGCTTGGACCTGTTTGACCAAACGGCAGGCCTCTGACACCCGACCAACCTGTCTATCAGCCGCTACGCAGCTTGCTTTCCTAGGTTGAGTTTAGAATACGATAGCAACAATTTCGTTCGTCCCTAGGTTTGGGCTTTTGGCCTCGAAATTTTTGGTCGTTGCCCACCGTCCTCAGCATTAGAGGCTGTCAACTGGCGGACCAAGAAAAGATACAAAGGAAGAATCAACTAGAGCAATAGGAAGAAGTGCGAAAAGAACGTGCTATGAACAAGCGAAACCTTTCGAGCCAATAACAAAACAATTCACTGGCTACTCAATCAAACGCATCGATACCGGCCAGAGCACCCAACATTTTCCTCATCGAGTGACGTCACGACCGCCGATCGCGTCCCTACCCACCTCTTACAAACACGAAGTCATGCGCACAGACAAACAGGTATGCTTCTGCGTTATCCGTTGTTTGTATTTTTGCCTTTGTCTAGCTTCACTTTCTCATGTTACTGACAAGAAGAGACAGGCGGGCAAGATAGAGGAAACTGGGTGTCGGTCACCATTAAATAAGCAACTAGGCGCCACCGAAGACGCCGATGAAAGAAATCCATCCAGCAACTGACAACAAAACTAGGCCAATAGTGAAGTTAGTGCCAACAGTATATAAGCTCTAGCCATGTCACTCACTAAGAACCTTAGCGTCTTAGTTAAGTACAGTTAGCATTCTGGCCATTAGGAACAAGCACAGAACAGAATGAAGCTATTTTGTGGTGGGGGTACGCGTGCCACAAAGCAGTCGTATTGGATAGTATGCTTTAGCGGTGTTACACACGTGACAATCGTATAAGTTAGTTCTGGCTTAAGTTATGTGCGATTTAGGCATCCACGGAAGCTAACGGTTACGACCGCTCAAAAACACAGGTCAATCCGGCAGTTATTCTCGGAGTTTCCTGACTATATACTATTGTTAAATATTGAATCTGTAGCATAAAAACTAGAGCTAGTTTCAATACATAGAGATAAGGTACCAGAAGATGCTGTTCCTAAATGTTTCTTAATATTATACACAGCTGTCCTACTTTCGACCCTGTTTGTTACAAATACATTTATTCGTAGCCAATGGCAGGAGACGCGACTTGAGAAGGTTGGAAATGAGGTTCTAAAGTGTTTCTATTTTAGATTTCAAATAATAGCGCACACGATTCGGCGTAATGCTGGTATCGTTCACACGTTTCTGAGCGTTGTTCTATTTCAATTCAGGTATATTGAAACGACTCCCATAACGAAGGATAGGAAATTTCGGATCGATAGGAGGTTCAATCGGATCGACTACGACGATCATAGCGGTTAAAATTGTTCTGAAATGACTTAGCTATTGTAAAGATCTTTGTGAAGTCCTTCTCCTTACCTGGAAAATACTGACTCGTGTTCAGATCACCAGAGTGCGAGCGCATTCGACCGACCTACCTACTTGTATTTCTCTTATGCAACAAAAAAGCACTCGTTAAATACAGCGTAAATGTTCCGCATACGTATTGTTTATAAAGCCGTGTATCTTCGGCCTTTGATCTTACATGTATTTACGACAAAATGTTCGAGCTTGTTTGGTGAAGATGTAATTTTGCCAAAAAAACGATCATTTGCTCTCCCAGAAATGCGTACTACCTTATTCGCTCCCAACATGATCACGCACCTGTGGTCTTCCGTCATTCAACGTCACCGTGAAGCCTAAATAAATAACTTTCGCCGCTACTACTATCTTTATTACCTTGTTCAGCAAACTACACAGGCGAACCGAAAATATTTAAGTTAAATTTATTCGCTCCTCACCAGGATAGCTTGCATCAACTTATCGTAACATGGGCGACGGATCGGCGCATACCCTAAACTTCGGAAGGGACAGATGGTTCAAGTCGAAAACTGCATTTCTATCACCGTTTAGTAATCTTAAGACGTTGTTTTCTAACGTATCGTGCCATGCACACATGGAATATACCAATATTTTTTTCTCTTTCAAGGGAAACTATCGCATCAAAATCAAACGGCACATTATTTTTTGGTAGGACAGAATGCTTCACTCGACTAGCTACGATTGCAGGTAACAAATAAAGTATATTTGCGATAAAGTATAGGTAAAAATAGCTATATTTCTAGATATTTTTCCGGATGCGCTTTATCGCGTATTCTATGTAATCTATGATCGATTTTTTCAACTTGCACATCATAATAATAGCACACAGATTTCCGCTAATAGCATAAATCGTGACCGCCGCGCATAAATCGTATTTCTCTAACATTTTTTCTAAAGCCGTATATTATACTACGCGACATTCTGCAAGCTACTGCGTCCGTTACGTTGGGGTTCGTAGTTTTTTTTGTCCGACTGCATTGTCTTATACCAACCGTGATTGACAGCGGTTACTGTGAAAGATTATGAAAAGCCATGCGCGTTCCTCATTAGAATTACTACTATATTTCGTTAGCTAATATTGATAACTGAGTAATTGAACAAAAATTTTAATCTGATTTTTGTTAAATTTTTGCAGCTTCAACACATCCGTTTGTATCGGCAGACAATAATACAAATGCTGCTTTTATATTAGCGTATAGTAACTAACTCCGATGTTGAAAATGAACAAAAACATGAGCATCGTACATACGGGAACGTTTGTTTTGACAGATGCGACGGCTAGGTCGAGTCGCCATCATTTCGTACCTGACTAGTATAGGAGTCATATTTTATGGGCACTGTGAAAAACGACATGTCAGCACAGGGGCCGAAATGCACCAACGTGATGAAGTCAGTTCTTGCGGAGAAATCAACAGTAATAGTGAAGTGTCTATGGGTGCCGCGTATGAACCTCAGGTGCGAATGTCTAAGCCAGTGTTGTGACATGCTAGAAAACAATAATATATACTTCTGTTTGAATGAATTGAATAGCGGAAGCATAAACTTTAATTAGCAATATCCTCTATTATAGTGCCAGCGCACGCGGTCGCAGCTGTGCTTCAACTGGAAGCCTATTTTTCTTGACCAGCTGTAGACTTGCTGTTATCAAAAAGTGTCAAAACCCTATTCGTGTTTTCCGTTATGCTATTTTTGTCTATACCCCTTTTCATCTTCATTATATCCTAGCCTATAAATGATTGTTTACTGAAGTACTCATGGTCGGATGTTTGTCTACTAGCACGAATCTGTGTAAAATTAGTGGCGTTTACCGAATGTTGTACGTACAAACAGCTTGTCGCGCTCTTCCAAAGGACTAATTGCATACTTTCTCTAAAAGTTATTAAATCAATTCTATGATTTTCTAATTAGGCAGTGATCGTTATTGCAAAGCCCTTTTCGCCAGTAGATACGAAAGCTATATTATACCCCCTACTGTCGACATCGGTGCCAGAACATGAATTATAAGTTGAAAATTTACTTGACATAGCACGAACTAGATGGCTTATTTTCCCAGGAACTAATTTCAGTCATCGGCTAAGTGACGCGTTGTCGAAGTGACAGACTTATTACGGCTTTGTTTAGTTTGGCAAGTGATTGAGCGTCCATTGACATTATACCGGTTTCGCAATGATGTTTCGATACTTGTTTATAAATAGTTAACTTTTTGTAAACTTCTAGAAAAATACACTATTGTGACTGACTAGAACATAACTGAAAAGAGCCAATATTTCACATTTAGATCCATTGCCTGGCGCATTTTCATTTGTGACATACATAAAATTCTTATGTTCCGCCTGAAACCCTTACCAGGAATCATCACTCCTAAACCAAGTGAACTCAAAATTACGTTATGAACATAACTCGGTGTTTTTTTTTCCTTTTTTGCTTCTTGAAGTCAGCTTTTTAGGCTGTTTTTCTTTTTATATTACAGCATACGATTGTACGCATTGTGGGATATCGGGTATAGAGCAGGTTGGGTAAAAAAGAAGGCTCCTTTAAAAGTAGAGTTGAAGATACTATGATCGTTTCTTGTAAGAACTTCTTGGTTGTGTTTACCTAGCATCTCAATATGCGAAAGCCCAATTTTTTAACTATCCAAACAATGAATTATATCAATTGATCCAAGCTATCTGAGTTAATAAAAATGCGCTTTGGTTCCCGTGCGACACCCTTCGTCAGCATTGCTGATTATCACCCGTCCGCGATTGACCGATTTTGAAGAAACACCATCGAACTTCAAGGTATCATCGTATGAATAACTCAATGGCTCAAGACGAGCCCAACGTCAAGAACGTAGCTTAATTTATGAGGTACAACAGTTACCACTCTAAGCTAGATCGCCGCGGCGTTGTGGCATGCTTGGTAGGCTATCAGGCTCAAAATCATGAAATTCAGATTTGATTTTCGGTTAGAGCTCAGAGATTTTTTAGGTTATTTCGACTATTAATATCGTTCACTGGGCAGTTATGTTTTATCTGCTCAACTCCAGAGTCCATGACCGTATCAGAGTCAGAATTTAGCACATTTTCCATATTTCTGTATGACCCGTTGAAAATAACAAGCTGGATACTTACAATGAGATTTTTCTTTCAAGTGACGCAACGTAGGGACGAAAGACGTTACGTATATCCTTATCGTTTTAATGTCACTTCCAATTGAACAAATGGCTTTTTGTTCATTCCATTCCGTTACTATACATAAATATTATTCAGTTTATTGTAGCAAGGCGGGCATATTAAGCAGTGAATAGTTGTGAGTATATTTATTCTATTAAAAATGCTTCCGCCTACTTGTCCTTGTTTTAACTCGCAGTCTATCGGACCATGGCCATCACCGTCATGGCTTTCATCATTACGGGGTTCGCTTTCGTTCTTCAAGTTTTCCTTCGCGTCCTCTACGCTTCTGCTTCGACAAGACAGAGAAATGAAATGCAATAGAATAGGGTTCACCCCGCAAGCCGCCATTGCCTTTGCCGATGCTTCAGCCATCTTAACCGTATCAGGGGGTCCGTTCCTTGCCGGTCTGTCGTACCTTCTTGTGGCTTTAGCGGAACAGAAGCGTGGAAGTGGTAAAGGCTTTGAGAGTAGTTTAGCAAAGGGATGGTGGCAAGCAAGCAAGCCAGCCCATTCGGCTGTTTCAACTAAGCTGGGAAACCGGGCTTCAAACCGCGGTGGTATACTAACCCCCTCTACAACGTACCGTGGTTCCCTGGCGAAGACGCTTGCAGGAAGGGTTGTGGCTCTGCTTCTGCAAGCACTCGCTGTTGTCGCTTCAATGTTCTGTAGCTGAACCTAACGTTCCCCCATTCTTCCACATGCCCCGGGAAACCCCTCATTGCGTTTGCCACAGCTCCCTCCGTGCTTGTGCAGTGCAAAGCAAACCACGCAAATTTGTAGCTGTCTCTCTGCCCCCGGGGCTCGATTTGAAATGGAATTTTCCTTTCCTCTAGCTTTCCCCATCCATTTTGTCGGCCGAGCCCGAACCCGCCGTTTTTTAGTCTCCATCTTTTCTTCTCTCGTCGGATTCTGCTAGCTTCCTTTCGCGCCTTCTGCAGTAAAGCGCTCACTCTCCTCTCGTTGGAGTTTTCGTTGTTTCTCTCCCCTGTTTCGTGGTCCTGTTGAACATTTTCGTTTGTCTTCTTTTTCAGCCTCACTTTACTTCTTCTTTCCCCTTTGCCCCTTTTCCTTTCTTTTTTTCGCCTGCCTCGTGTTCATACGACTTCCCGTATAGATCCCGTTTTTCTCTTTGTTCGCCTGCTAGTTTTTTTGCGTTCACTCACACATCTATGCCCGTGCTGCTGCTAGAGACTCTGGATTGTCCCTGGTTTTCGTTCCAGCCGTAACCACTTGCTAACGCCGCGCTGAGCCTATTTTCCTACCGTTTCAAGGGCTTGCTTCCGTTTGCTCACAGACCTGTTCCCTGTGTACCGGTGGCGCGTGGTCTAGAACCGGCGAACAGCGAGCGGTAAGCAAAGCTCGAAAGCTGACATTACACGGGGTTAGTATGTGGGCATAGCATCTTCCTTTTTTGACGATTGCTCCCTCTATCTGCTCTTCACGTTTCCTCATATTTTTCCCGGCCGCCGGTCAGGTTCTATTCCGTCGTCCCAGCGGCCCTTTCAACGAACCGAAACAAGCCAAGGCATTGTTCGACAATCGTACAGTAAACTATATAGCAGTAGCAGAAGAAAACCGTTGCTTTGCCTGTAATTGCCGTTTGGTTTCTACCGACGGCGAGTTGTACCGAAGGAATAAGTAGGCCGATAGAAGGCGACAAACAGAACGACAGCGAAAAACATTAAGGCTGGCCACGCTTATCCCGGATCCCGGAAAATGAGCGAATGGCTCTAGAGAGTCACGGACAGGTGGGCGATAAAGCTAGAGGCCGGTTGCGACCGCCGCACTATCAGTCTGGTGGTGCAATAAAGAGAATTATTAGACTACAGCGTTGCCGACTGCCGTTAGGAATATACGTTTTGTTAGCTAGATGACTACACGATTGGTTGGATTGGTATAGCACTCTTTGTATCATCACTGAATGTGTGCGGGCACATCGAGTATTATTGGTGTCGTCGGCGACGTTCGCGACAGGATGCGTGTATGAGTAGCAAGACAACGCTAACCGGTGCAGCCAAGCAAGTAAAGACGTGTTTGCCAAGGGGTCGAGTGGCAGCTTCAGAGCGTTCGCCGTCGGCCATGGCGCAGGATTTAAAGGTGCTAGCAGAATTGAAACCCCCCATTGCCACTGCAAGCGATGCCGCCGACTTTTGGGGACCACACATATGTTGCACGTTCAAACAACGTTTATACTCGCCCTATATCATCTTCCTCTCCCATTTGACTTGTGTCCGCTGCCTCTAGTGCTTCTATGACCACATCTGCTCGTTCATAAGTTTGTCTGAGCCTCTTCCACCGTCACCATCACCGTCCCACTTCTGCGTTACTCCAATGTTTTTCAACTTACTTCCACGCGCTTGTCTCTACTTGTTAATGGTGCCGCTTATATAGGGTCTCCCGTTCCGCGTCTCGTGTGCTGTGTTGAAACAAGGTGACTAGCTGGCATGCTGCTTGTGTGCGCCAGCGTAAACAGGAAGGTTTGGACGGAATCCTGTCAACAAGCTATGGTGGCCTCATCAGCCACGGCGCTCTCGTTTCAAAGGGTTGATGGCAGGTCATGCGGACCTGGCAACCGCTAGAGGCTGCTAGTAACCAGAGCAAGCCAAGCGTTGCCAGTCAAAGTGGAATAGCGGCAGCAGTTCCCTAGGGCTGCTGATTCTGCTAGCGCAGCCCTAGCTCAACGGAGATGACAGATGTTCGTTGCGTTTCACCCGCCAGAAAAAGGGCCTCTACAACGACTCTGCCACGTACAGATGGCTGGTGGCATGGCCTAAGTGTGCACTACTCCTCTTGTTCTTCCAACTTGGCGCTTATCTAAGCGGCAGGAATATGCATGTTCTAGGAATAGGCAATTGCTGAAGCTATTTCGCTAGTCTGTCGTTCGGCTTTGTATGCGTCGGGCCGAAGTCAAGGCGAAGTAAAGGTAGGCCTAAAGAGGAACGGAGAAAGGGTTGACTGAGATATCACTTCCGAAAAATTCCAGTACCTTAACCATTTTTAGGCTACTTATGATAGCTGCTGTTGGAATCCTAGGGGTGGTGTCGTTCACGCGACGTTCATGTGGTATGTCTATGCGATACGTAAGAGTAATTGACAGGTAACAGACGCAAAATTCACAGAAGGAAAACAGGCTTAAACAAAACTCACTATTTCGCACTGTTTCCAGCATGCGGGGCCAGTACGAAGAAACTCCTACTCTTCTCGCCGTGGCCGTTGTTACTTGCGCCTTTGTCTGTGTTTATTCTAGGGAGTGATGTGGTGACTGAAGCAGCGTGCGACTTGTTCTGCCAATCTGCTTGCGTGGCGTAGATTGCAAAAGGCCCAATGTCTTTTTTCCGGCGATAATGCCTACAAGCAGAAACTGGTCATACAATCCAAATATGTCTTCAATTTGAGGACCAAAAGTCCAGAATCGCCGAATAAAGAATACTATGCCTAAAACAAACTCCGGTTTATTGTATCTGCATCCAGTGTCATAACTAACCGTAACGCAGCATTATTTAATCTTTTGTAAAATAAACCGATTCGTTGAGTCACATCAGTTCCCTATACAATCTGTCCGCCAATTGACTAAATAGACATTTTGGGTCCTTGCAGTAAGAGCTTTTTATTCCAGTACTCCATCCTACTCTGTCAACACAGATACATGGAGACGCTCTTTTCTACGTGCTTTTTTGCTTGAACACCTAGCTTTCGAATCTATTCAAATATTGCAAGGCCGGTACTTATATTGGCAATACTTTACTTTTTATCAAAAACCAAACATTTTTTTTTGTTTTTCTAAAAGCCCAATAAGGCATTTTCTCAGGGAGGGTGTTGGCTATGGCTGCGAACCTAAGTAGCATAAAATTGTGTGCCTGCGTACCAACTCTCGAAATTTCCTTTCACTGCTTCGTATATACTGACTACTCTTTTTGTGCTTTTCTTAATACCTCCCATTTCCATAAAGTTTGCCTCGATACCTTAAGTTACCAATCACTCCATCAAAAACTATTTTTTTTTCTAACCCCCACAGTATACTCTGTTTGCCTTCTTTCCGCACCCGTGAGCATCGCTCACTCTCCTTATCCCTGTTATCTGTTCCTAAGCGCTACGTCGAGACCCGCATTTACTGCAGAAAATCTCGTCTTCCTGAATATTTCAAATAACAGTGACTAAACACATCTACACAGTGCTGTAAAACAAACTTGTTCCTTGCGACTGAGTGAAAAGCACTCCTTTATACTAACTAGCTGTCTTTTTTAGCACACAGTTGTCTCAGGCCAAAGAATATCAGCTATTTTAAGTACAGAACGGTAGTTCCATCTATGTGTTGTACTAACGGCCAATAAAGTGAATATATTAACTGAGTAACGATCTGTTAAAACAGCAGATTAAGAGTGCCATCTCGTGCGTACAGCACAGCCGGAACTGTATCTCGACAGCGCTGTCCCATTCGAATGTAACTTATCTTGCAAAAATGTGTTATTTATGTTTTTAAGGGATAAATCTATTGGAATAGATAGAATGGCTTTAAGACATAAACATGTTTTTCTTGTAAATAACACGCCTATAGCGTCTATACTACGTCGTTCTAAAACACCTACAGGTACGATTCGGTTATTGTGTTTAGCGTCTGATTTGGCTGCCTTTTTATTTTACTTACAGTCATTAGTTAATCAAATAAGGTCACCTAGAGCTTAACATAATTTCGCATTTAATGGCTGACTAAAAATATGCATTTTTTTTCCATACGAAAGCTGTCTTTTCCAACGATAGTGCATGTGGTAACACAATCGCTCAAGGAACACTTGTGGAGGCGAAAGCACGCACTTGTGCGTGCGATGCGATAGCCGTTCACCACAGTCTGTATGAACAATCGGTTGGAGCCATTACGCAAAGTTTCCGGTCTTCTTCCTGATCTCGGATTTCGTCTTCTTCCATTCAACGCGAGACGTAAATGGTTTGTGGCATAATGTATAGCATTCATCGCTAGTCAGTGGCAATGACATTGTTATGACCGCAGATTATTTCGGTATTAATTTCAATCATTTTGGTCCTTCTATGACTATTGCATGAATTCGTAATGTCAAAGTGTGCAGTGGGTAATGTAACATCGGGGGGTAAGGGATACGTTTATCATCAAGGAAATCGAAATCGAAAACGGTGCGCGACGCAATCAGGAGACAGGATGATTCTAACCGGACGACAAAAACAACTACCTTGTAACGATATCAGTTTTGTAAGGACATTGTCACGTCGTATCGAACTGAGCGGTTTAAACGAGCGTTAGCCAAGAGATCAGAAGCTGTGGAATTGTTAAATGAACTAAGCAAGCGTAAAGCTAGGCAACTGAAGACTGCGAAGCAATCCAGCAAAATGTTCCGCAATCCAACATATACGAACAATAGTCATAAGTACCATGATTCCTATCGACGATGCAGGAGCGTTACATTGTGGAATTATGGAAAAACGAGACTGTAATAAGGTAAATGCTGTCCTGGCTTCAGAAACGATTGTCGGATGAAGACTATGTAGCCAGGGGAAAGCAGAATGAGGCAGCTTTCACGTAAGAGCCGCATGCAGATATTAAATTCGGGTGCGGAATTGAAGTTGACAATTTATAGGTGGCCTTATTCGGTTCGTGAATAGCTATATTTTGCTACAGTGCTTTCACGGGCAACAAACGAGGGCGCAGGAATAGCATTACGAGATCTGAACGTGACTCTCAATGCTATTAGAAAGTTGCCATCGAAGAGGCACGCCGATATTTAGTGTACGCACGAAGTGTGCATTGCACGAGCACGCGAGGTAATCTTTGCTCGGTGTGTATAGTATATATCATTATTTGCCGCCTTAATTATGCCAAACTGGCGTGATGACATCTAGGGCTCATATTAGCATATTTGATGTTACGTATAGAACATCTCTCGCTATATGGCGAGGAAACACCCATCGAATGAGGAAATTCGGTAAGTCGACCGCTTGCTTCTCGCTTAGTATAGCATGTTTCGCTTAGCATTCGTTCTTAATTCGTTGATATCAGTAACACTGGCCGGGTCGTTGTGGTTCTCGTAGAGAAAACTGAATTTTATACTTGTCACTCGTTCTTATGTGACTTCTACATACAATAGGCACAAATGAGAGTCACTTATCTCTTCAACTACCTGTCAATAGGTCCTCGGTTGATCTACGTAAGCAGTGGGCTGGGTTGCATGACAGAAAATATACCAGCTCTATTAACAGACGATTTCCCACGGTCTCGCAACTGAGTACGGATGTTGCAACTTCTAAATCTAATTCGATCGGGAGCTGCTGGCTGAGTTGTTTTCGTCTCAAGTTTTGCAAGTTAAAACGTTTTGGCACGCCCAGACTATGGACTATCTATCACGCAAAGATCTTCATCTCGAAACTTAGACAACCACTTTGTAATAGTTGTAACAAACGCCGAGCTATGACCAAAAGTAAGTTAAAATGTCGAACATTTAAAGAATAGGTAACGTACAATACCTCAAGCGACCTTTCTTTTTGCAACTCAGCTTGGATATATATCATATCGTCACCAAACAGGGCTAACAATTAGCTGCGGTGTCTGAGCTAAAGCAGAAAGATTAGCTTTTCCTAAAACAGTCGAACTGAAACAAAAAAATGTTTAAGCTATTAGTTTATTATTATCAATTTTTATCGATATTTTTACTTTGTTGAAAAATATCAGTTATGAAGACTTTACAAAGTTCAATTAGACTTGCTCAGTCATTATGAGATCCCCGTAACCTACATATAATTAATCTATGCTATTCTTAATAACATATCTGCGGCATCTTTTTGGTGGTATAATAGGCGCCATGTAATATCTAATGTAATGCATATCTAAACCAACGGTACAGCGTTCTATATCTCATTAATGTCTCTAAATAAATAGAAAAAACAACTACCGTTATCCGAATTTCTTATCTGGCAGTGGCTTAAAGTTAGATAGTCTAAGAACTCTACCTCAGTTAAGACCCTTTCAGGCCTCATTAGCGAAAAGCAGTAACGGCGGCTATTGTCTATCGCCTTATGGCCACTCGGATAGAAGTAAATTTGAAATTTTTTCTGGCCTCAAGCCCAAGTCGTTGGTAGCCTAGCAGAAACCCAGCTTTTAAGATTTAACTAATAGAGTAAGTAGTACGCGAGTGCGCGAAATAATGTTGACATTATTAAGAATAAATGTTAACCATTAATCCTCAGCACGCTGAAGCTACAAACTGATTCTATCACTGCTGAAGATAAGTTGGTTGCTTTGATTGATGATGAAAACCTGGATATGCTTAAGCATATTAGCGTACATCGACGGTATTCTACTGGAGTGAAATGTGTTTATCTGCCCATAAGAAACGATCGAATTGCCAACTCCGAATTCCCAAACGCCGTTGCCGTAATCTTGTTTTCAGAACACTGCCAAGACTCAGCAATGAGTGGCCTAGAAGATGGAGTTAGAAGTGATATTAAGAGAGACATAATAATATCGCAATCTATCTCAGTCGTTTAGAAAACTATTAGAGCGTTTAACATGTAACCCCGACTAGGCGTTAGGCTCAACGAAAGGTGTCCCATCACCACCTAAAAGATGCGTTACTTGAAAACAAGACAGGGTAAGCTAATACTACAACCGACGTGCAGCACAGCTAGAGCCCCATCCACGTCTTAAGATGATAAATGAAGGCACTGAGGCCATTCTATGCATCATTTATGATCCAAGCATGAGGAAACCCGTCAGGGTAATTTTAGAAAGTAACCAATGAGAATAGTCTCTGTTGTTACATGCAGCAACTCTTAAAGGCCCAACGAAAGTGACCCGATAGCTACAACCTTCCACAGAGTTTTCGCAAGAACTAACAAATTGAAAAACTTGCCCCTATTTTGCAGCTCGGTGAATCTGTCTTTGAATACCTTGAACTTACCTGCCAGTAATTGGCATGGTTTTTTCTACACCAGTAAGTCTACCAACAAAAATGCTGTCCGTATACTCAATGAGTAAATATATAGTTCCAGCCACTATTAGAGAGTTGCGAATTGATAGTAAATATAGACTTAGATTTAATACAGTTTTGGTTCGACATGAACTCACGGAACGGCTACAAAACAAGTATATTTCACAAAAGCGTCTTAGTCAGCTTCGTTAAAAATTGATTTCCTTTTCTGGAACACATCGCAGTCAGTTTTCCTACGCCCTATCCTGAGCTGACATAAGACTATGTCACAACCGTAAATTCGCCAGTTTGTTGTTGTCTTATTTTTAAAAATTACTGATGTTTACTGGCCGTCTTATTATTCATGGATTGCGGCTGGGAGCAAAAACAGCCATTTCCAACAACACGAAGTTTCAGAAGATGGCAACGCCAGGAACGCGGAGCACTGCAACATTTGGCTCCTCGCGTTATGTCGATATACCGTTTTCGTGACGTTCGTCCTAACGATAGAATACGTCAAGCAATTTCCATGAGAATTACGAATCCAAGAGTAGTCAGTCACGGCATTTTGCCCTGTTCTATCCTTCTGCTTGTCCTAAGTTGGATGCGTACTTAACTAAATAGCCTCGAAGGTGGAACAATATTTGGGCGTCGTTGACATTTCTGGGTCGTGGCAAACTTCGCCACGGAATTTATTTTACTACATCGTCTTCAATTCGACGAATTACAAAGACATGCAAATTGGCCAACTTTCTTTGTGTGGAGATTCGTTGGCTTATTTTTTGTTCTAGCAATACATGTTGTGTATGTACGACCATCCCTGTTTTCGCATGTATATAAATTGCACCGGAAGTTGAGCGGAGAACTAGAAATTAACGGCTGTTTATCGCACTTTCAGTTTGGCAAATATTGATTCAGATCAATGGAACACAGAGAAGCCGATTTCATGTACATTTCAGAATTTTGTAAAGCTTTGGGACAGATTCTTTGGGAACGCTGTACTTTGATTTGCAGCCAAGACCTATTAAAAATCTTCGGAAAAAATCGGTACTGCTAAAATGTGTGACATCAAGAGTCGAGGGCCTATATCTGAGGATTAGTACGTACTTTCTGTATTCAAGATTATCAAAACCGAATACACATCACTATTTACTCTGGAACCCAACGTTCCTGTGTCCTTACCACTTACCAATCCATTACACACCAAGGTTCCTATTTGGACGCGACAAATCGAACTGTCTTGCCGGACATGCCAAATCCACAGGCAGACTACGTTTATGTGTTTTCGAAGTATACATACGTAGATTATTGACAAATATACTGACAGGGCAAGGCTATCTATCTTTCAATAAAGGCCGGTCGTTTAATGTAGCTGCGAATTATGCCGGTTCACGTTGCTTGCCGTAGGGACGTTTCGTGTGATTGTTAAGTCATTTTGCTTCCAGTAAACTCTACTACCAGCGCAACGGGGATGCATTGATGTTCTCGAACGCTGGACGTTTCGAGAAGGCGTTGTCATAGGCAGGAACACCGTACGCAACAAGTCACACAGAAGCCCCCATCGACATGTTCTAACCCATAACTTGTTCGGGCAGTTCGGCTGCGATAGGGCTGTTTCGCCCTTAAAAGCGTGACCTTTATCACTGTAGTGACATCGTTGAATTCGACCAGGCAGTGGATATGACCTTTATTTACCTTCATAACCATGACGACTGAAATCCTATTAAGGCCACAGGCTTTGAATTTGGAGATGTCTTATCTCTGTTGCGATATATCACGTGTGATACAAGTGAATACACTGTAGATGAACAAAGAATATCGTTTTATGTCAAAGTGATAAACGCTATTTAGCAAAAAAACTATTTTGACATATTTTAGAGATGTAAAATTTGAGTTAGCGATTTCTCCACATCTAAAGAAAATCATCAAGTTGACTTCTATTGAACTCTTTTACGCACAAACCTGTGTTAGACTTTGCCTACCACTGCACGACAGTTCATTTAGAAAACGTATCGTGGCCTTCGTGGGGCTGTTTTCGTGTCACTCTCGAACGAACATTTACCTTAAATCTCATGGAATACATAACATTTACAAATCATAGATATCTCGTTGGCAGTTACCCAATTCTGTCTAATATACTGTTATATATATATATATAGTATAGTTATATATAGTCGTATAGTTATAATCGTCGTAATCGTTATAATTTACTCAGTATTATGTCACATTTAGCTGCGAAGATGCTAATGAACTTTGATTGAATTTATTGGCACATAATTGAAGGCGGTTAGTTGGTAATATCAGGTGTGATTTAGTAGCTAATTTTTCCTTCCCATAAGGCATGCCACCTTTGTGTTCGCAGTGCTACGCTATAGACTGCTTCATACTGTCGAGAATCATAATGGCCAACTATGAATAAACCAGCTCTGTAAAGCGTTCAGGAAGTTGTTGAATATCCGTAAATTCATAAACAGGACACTGTTTTAGTTCGATTTTATAGTTCTATTTTTTCGTATTTGGCCTTTCTGCTAACGATATGCCTATTGGCTTTTATCGGATCTGATCTGCTCTTCGATTTGACCCCCTTCCGACCGACGTTATCCAACAAAGCCTTCAGACCTTCTTCGTTTCAGCCTACAGCTTGCCACTCAGTGGTTGAATCGTACTCCGTACGTGTACTACAAGAATCGTTGAGAGTTCGAATTAAAAACAAGTTTTGAAACGTGCATCATACAGTCAGGAGGCTTCATTATGTATACGCATTACATTAGAAGTTTACTAGATCTACAGCCGACGTATCGATTGTCCCATATTGTTTCGCGTACCTTTCGACTATATATGGAAGGACTTCCACCTGGACAATTTTCACAACAACCTAGTTATGATGCCACGGTGATATTTCGTTTATAAAATCAATCCACTAAGTTGTTCAATCATTCAGTTATTAAGTAGCATATTCAGGTGAGCATCAGTGAAAATGCAGTGAAAGGCTGGCTATTTCTCTTCGTTTTCGCGTCTCCTGTCAGCCTGCTAACAGGTCACGAAGGTATTATGTAGCTTAGTTGCCATCGTATCTGGCAATGATTTATATATGAGTGGAAACGCCGTGCTCTGCTCGTATGCACTAGACAAGGCTATGTTAGCCCAGTACCGAATCAGATGCTCCGACATACGCCCAGCTAGAATACGCGCAACGACGAGTTGACATTGGAGGCATCCATGCACTGGAGGCCATGTTGCACATTGATGAATGGCGAACGTTGGACACCGTCTGGAGAAAGAGCTTACCACCCGATACGGTAACGTGGGCATATCAAATGGCTCGAACGAAACAGGATGTTCTATCGAAGGATGTTCTATGCTCGAAGCACTGCTGTGTCGACTGTTGCATGAAGCCTCTTACCGTGTTCAATACACGGAAATTCGTATAGCTCAGTCAATAGGTGCCCTTTATTGCTGTCGTATATCGATAACCAGGAACACAATGAATAGCTGACGTATCGTAAGAAGACAATTGTTAACGACACTACCGTATAAGTAAAAAATTGTTTTACGTACGTTTAGTTAAAAATGGTCGAATCTGTACATTCATCTACTATTTCAGTTCATGGGGACCACTATAGTTATAATAGTGCCAGTAAAAAGAAAACTTGAGGAGTCGTGATGATTAGTACCAGCCAAAAAGATTGAGGAACGAACTGTGCTACGCCAGTCTTGAACCTTCCCGAGAAACTGGGTCGATATATGTTCGGGACACGCAAATTGTTTCCAGCGTTTTCGTGCCGTTGCATTTCTAGGTTATCATATGGCAATTTGTTTTTCCTAAGCAACGTCCGACCACGGTTGAACCTATGAACTAGGGTAGGGTTACCAGCAGGTATTCATGCCACAGGACCTCCTGAACCTCCCATGGGGCTAGCGCAAAACATTCTTTGAGCTAAACAATCCCTTACCATCAATGCCCGGCCTTAGAATGAATAAATAACCACATATGCATGCGTGCGTACTGTGACGGAGGCTCGTATACGGCCGTAGATGCCACTTCAAAAGAAAAGATCTGTTTGGAACGATACTCAATCGAGCGGCGTGCCAATGCGGGCTTGAGAAGAGTTCGCAAGCAGGAAACGAAATAGTGAAAGGGAGGCGAAGGGCCGGGAGGTGGGAGGGCAGTGGGGTGCAAGCAGAAACTAGCGCAAAAAAACACAGATATTCCTGTGATTTAGCCGGCTTCGCGGCGTATTACCGCAGGCCCATTGTAGTTAAACAACAACGAGCTAATTCTGGACGTAGATGCATATGTCGGCTTTCGTCGGTCAAGTAAACTCTTTGCTAAAGATATCATTGTGTGACAATCAACGACTATTATGACCCGTTTGATTGCTCTATGGATTAGGAATACATTTGCTTGAAGTCCGTTCGTATCTTCTTCTTGAGTTTGTGTTGGTTTTTGACATAGTTTCGGTAAAATATAATTATTTACCCACGAACATTCATCGAATGGCGTGTGCTTAATAGTGTTCTCTGATCTTGGTTCACTGCTTTTGCAAGTTACTACTGCCAGAATATTATTAGGAAATAGCATCTATACTTAGCGCAGTGGTCTGTAAACGCTATTATATTTTTAAAATATATATTTAATTTTTTTTAAAAAAAAAACATATATTTTCAGCTGATTCATCGGGAGACAAAATCGGTAATAGTTCGACTCGGGCTAGATAGGCTATGGCTGAAAATATCCAATACTCATTATATATTGTATCTATTAGATTATGAATTCATGATCATGCGTGTTATCTTTTGGCTGACAACTATTCTTAGTTGGCTTTCGAGTTTTATAGGCGTTCATTTCGTTGGACGAAATTCAGTTTATTCTATCTCATAGCAGCTAGCCCACAGCATGGCCTTCTCGAATCGTAGGTCATGTCTAACCCTTCAGAATTTTTTGTGACAGGTGTTCATCTTGCATGTCCGGCCACGATAGTATGCAAATATGATCTATCGACTTTGCCCTAAAAGGTATTATGCACCAATACGCGCTCCTTTATTTGGATGTAGTCGGATCCATGAGGCACCCGAAGTTTATGTATTCCTCGGCATACAGATGGAGAGCCACTTCTTTTGCTTCACGCACAGGGTATGTTCTCGGTTTGTCCTGTCTAGAAATGTAAGTTTCGATTTTTAAACGGCTTCAGCATCGACGTAAATGGTCCAGGTCGCGCAGTTCAGTCTTCTCTTGTCGTAACACGTTTAATAACGGCCGAGGACTCATACAGGTGACATGTGTATTGCGCATTCTATAATAGCGTTGTTTACAAAAATCAGGTATATTTAGTGCCAGAAGTTCTTGTTTTGGTTTCCCATTATCTTCTAAACAACTCTGCTGCTATATAGTTCATGCTCAAATGAATCTTACGTTGGTTCGCACGCATCGACGACTTAGTTCGACAAGCCGCCACTCCATCGCTTATAAGTTATTTCGCCCGGCATATATCAAATCAAGTTCTCTCGAAGTACAAATCTACCCGCTTTTATATACCGGTTTGTCGGCCAACGTAAACAATTAATCGAAGATGTCTAGTCCGAACCAATGTGGCACATATGGCGTTGGGTATTTTTCAAAACAAAAATTATCTTGCTAGATTTCAAGCTACGGGCTTTCAAAGTATCATGTTGTTCTATCGTTTTTTCCATTGGATATCAAAGTGTACCAAATAAACTGGGATAACTTGCTCAATGAGTTCAAGTAGTGCTACAAGGTGGCGGCGGCCATTTCTCCTGCATCGCTTCTGCACAATCCATCTTTCTAACATTTCTACTTAATTTGATAAAACTATTTGTATCACTTGAAAGGCTTCACGGTAGAACGAGCTCTGTTTATCATTTGGCAAATAGCCTTTGTCACACGCACTTTTCGCGGTCGTTAGTGCTGTATTGTGATAATTCAGCGTCCGCCAATCTGCAGCCATCGTGACGCTGTTTCCTAGGACGGGCAGGTTTCAGCGAGCACAATGACACGAGATTTAGCTAACTTTAAGTTTCTAGCTTGACGGCAAGTACACCTGTACTCGTCCTTCAACCTGAAGGGTCAAAAAGAGTTACGGTTTAGGCAGCTTTTTTACTAAACAAGTGGAATTCTACGGTGTGGCACTTTGTTTCTCGAGTAATTTTCAACCGGAGTTTTAGGTTAGAGCGTAGCTGTAGCAATGGTATGGCGACCAGTCTAATGATAGTTCCCTTAACTTTGTCGCTTTTTTCGGAACGAATCTCTGTTCATAGCCTAATATGTATTCATATTTTAGATGCATAGTTCGTAGAGTTTTAACATAATCCCGTATAGTGATATAAAAAATATATGAAATATATGCATTATTTGATAGCACTATTGATCGAGGCAGCCACATCCCGACCTCGTTCTAGCCTTTGAACACCGAAAAATCTGTTCGCGGGCGTGAGTCGCAAACGGGCAAGGTAAACTTGCCTTGTCAGTAAGTTCTGATTATCATAAACGTGATCCTTAGAAAATATACTCTTAGTTTTATGACTTCATAATCGTTAACTACATTCGAATAAACGAATGCAAAATGCTTCTTATCTAGTGATGCGCCTCGTTCTAAAAATGGCATTTAAAAGGCGAGAAAATGAACAAAATAAACCTGGTTGGAAAATGAACAAAATAAACCAGAATAACCATGGTTGTCTTTTTGTACTTACTTTCAAGTTACGCGAGGCATAACATCTGCTGCTGACTTCAAATCATGAAATAACTGGATGTTGATTATTGTATTCATAACCAATAAAGTACCTAATAATTGTTACTTTTCCAGTTAACTGAAGTATGAATGGCTAACTAGGAAATACGAATCAAAATAGGGGTTTGGTTTAATTTAATAGTTTCTTGTAGAAAAAATGTTCTTTTGCAGATATCAGTGTTGGGTTTAATAAAATAAATGGCATCTGATGTGTTTGTTGAATTTAACAGGTTTACGAACGGTATCGAACATGAAGAACATTATTGAAAACGTCAGCTATCATGCTCTTGTTTCACATATAGCTAAGATTGGCAAACATTCGTATGCATTTTTAGTCTTTATTCGATTATAAAAACATGTTTTTATTCATTTATACAGATTTCATGGTCGTCACGTATTGGAATTACGGCTCTGGGCATTGAACCTTACCAAAAAGTAAGCACAGCGTCCCTGAAGAGTAAAACATACTTCTGAAATAAGAACTGACTCTAACTATCGATACGTTCTTGCAAAATTAGGGTCACGTAATTAAGAAAGCTTTGTGTTGTATATAGCAGTGCCAAGAATACCCCTTTTTGGGTGCTCTGTTCAGTGATAGATCCCATTTAATGTAATACTATGAAGTTAATGAACATTTAACTTCATCCAAAGATAATCGCGTCCCGTACTCGTATTAGCGATATGAAAAGTTTTCCTCATTTCCTCATTCAAAGGAATGACGTCCTGAAAGTGTTCGCTTTCGAATTTCAAAAAGGCCATTTATGATCTGTTCTGATAAGTAGCGACCCACCAATTACAAACAAAAATCTATATGTTCTCTTCAAATGTTATATTATCATATGTAATAAGATAGCCGTATGTTTAGCAGGCGTCGTCGTTAACCGTCAGGGCTAATAAACCTCGTGCAACTGTGCGATCTATCTAGTAAGGATAACAAATAGCGTTTTTATCAATGAACAATGTTACCAACTACTCCTTACACGAAACGGATTGAAGTAGCAGGACGCAGCATTTCCAACGAGTCGGCAACGTTATTCATGTTTGTTTACATTAATCTAGATAAAAATTTCAAGATAGAAGGTCTTCTCGCAAACATGGTTTGAGCGTTGCCGTCGGGCTGAGTGCAAAGCCTGTGAAGAACTCTTTACGCTCTTTAGAGATTCAGCTGGCTTATATGATTTCTGCTACAACCGGCGCATACGTAAGGTAATATGAAGTTGCCAGGAAGGGTCCTGTCAACAGCCGCCGGCTCAACAAACAAATTCATGGTAACGGTTGAAGCTATTCCGAAACCTGAGCTACAGCTGGTCTGTGTCGGACCCACAAACATCTGTGCATCTATGTGCGTGAGTTTTACTGATTGCTCATTGCTTGTGTTCCGATGCTTCTTTGCCGTATCGCGGGACATTGTTCACGATGTATCGGTCGGCTAAGTGATACGTGTTATATCTGTAACTAGAGGTCATTTTTAGCTTACTTCCATTTCGACGTTGTCCTACACCATTAATTGTCGCACTGGTCATCCTCAATAGCGTTATGTTATCGGGCGCCATTGTGTAGCGTCCAGTAACAAGACACCTGTGTTTCTACTGACAAACTAGTTCTATTTCCTGCTGTGAAAAGAATCGGCCACGTGCGAGCTGTGTGCAGGAAGCTAAACCTGTTATCCTTGTTAGAGTGCATGTCTGACCGCGGGGTACCCGTACGACAGTTTATCAAATGAAGTTAATAGTTGAGACTGCAAACTGAGCAGATTGGGAAAATAGCTCATTTTGCTCTACACATAAGTTGGAGCTTTGTAACTTGTCTGAACTATTAGTTAGATGGTTAAGATATTGAATAGGCAGGAAATTTGTGTTGAATTCATACTGGCTTGCTTTCTGGATATCGAGACAGATTCTATTAACGAGTAGAACCAAAGTTAACAGCCGGGCAACATGTATCTTGTCTGTGTTGCCTGTTGGTTGATAAGTACTTTCATCTTGACCTTTATTCGATTAATCGCCAAGTGATCGATGTAACAATTTAATGTATTAGAAGTGGAAATGTTGTTTTTTTTTTACTCATTACCTTTTTTATTGTGGCTTTTTTATGGATGACGTACCACAAAATGGACAATCTCTCACTTTATTCATATAAAACGATGTTGGCTTAACTTTAAGCGACGATGTTACAAGATTAAAGAATAAATACAATATATTATATCATAGATTTTTTTTTTAAAAAAATCATCTATCTAGAATTGATATATTGAAATCAAACGTTATTGCGCCTCTAAACGCCTTTAAATCTCAAAGACTTCTTACATTGACAAACGTGGTATTGACGTTTAGCTAAGTGACTCAATTCAACCACAACAAAAAGCAAGCACCCAAAGACCCTATAAATATTGCGCATTCTTAAGGACAGGAACGCAATATATTTCGGGCTATATTCAATGTATGGCTTTACAGAAATAGACGTGTTCTATAGTTATCTGTTAAGAAAAAAAAAGAACATTGTCTATGTCTCGGCATGCCGGACTTCTAACTCTAGATAAGCTCTCCCGCCGGCCAAATTTGGATTTTGTCAAAGTGAGTAAAGCGTCCAAACTGCAATATACGATGCCAAAGCGAAAAACGGAATCGCGTAGATATTTAGGTGGAAGTCAATGAATGACATTAATAGCTATACAACCGTAGAGCGAATATTTCATTAAAGAATTCTATGGGGTTTCTTTTTGTGCCTCCTAGTTGTAGTTTAAGCGCAATTTTCTGCGAGCCCCATTTCATGGCTCAATTCAGCTTATTCATGGCAAATCTGAGCCATCTCATCATAACAAAATATGTCGACTAGTCATTAGAAAGAAACTCCAAACGGAAATGTTACTAAGGTTGGTAGAATCTTAAAAAAATCTAAGCGAAAATTACCATTTAGAGGCACAAAAAAAAAGTCATAATAACAGATTCCCTCTATAGCTTTGAACAGTCCGATATTCATTTACCCCCATCTAAATGTTTATGTGATCCTGCTTTCTACTTTGGCACTATACACTGTAGTTCGGAGATGGCCACAAATATCCCAATCAGGATTGCGGATCCTTTATTTGAATCAAGTATAACACACTTTGGCACACAGGCTATGTGTGATATCCGGCTAAAGTTGATTTCGTATGAAAAGGTGCTTGCAACGCTTAGGATATATTTGGACGCGTGATGACTCTGGTGAGTCATCACGCGTTAGTTTAGATAGTTTAGGTATCGTAAATGGAAAGACAGCCACAACTCAGTACCACAACTTGCCGTAGACAAGTCATGGGGTTTATTTGGTTACTTTACATCTTGAAATAATAAGTAATAAGCCAAAACCTTTCGCATTACTGCTCAAACATACAGACGTACGTTTTTTTGTACAGAGACTTTTTCTATCGAATCCGTATGGCTTTAGCTGACCCTTGAAACGACATTAGTATCGAGGCAGGGCGATGACTGTGCAATTCAACGCTAATCCTAACACAAACAGTATGTGGATTTTCGATACATTCACTAGGCCAAAACGTTGAATATGTTGTAAAAACAATACTATTGATCATGTGTATACGGAATGATTTTTCGCCCTTTATCCTCTATGAAGACCCTACATAAATCATACACTAAGAAGGCCAACACTACAATTACGCGCTTCCTGGGAACGCTATATTGTATTTCGTATTGTATATGTACTATCGTGTATATTATAGATCTAAGAATATGTTTTTCGTTAAACACAATCATTTTTCGTTTGTAGCATTCGTGCCGTCACCCCAGTTGATCTTGGAGTCGGTTTGCAAGAGCACGGTAAAGGCTCCCTCCGAATCTCAACTGCCAAATATTTTAAGCAGGTATTATATTCTTTATATTGGTCACTGATGTCTTTTGCTCTTACTTTTTTTTTTTTTTGTAAATTAGAAACCTTGTCATACTTACAAGCTATCTTACTAAAGGGTGAAATCCGTACCGCTGCCTGCCGTTCGATCTTCGTAGGCATGTCCTTTCTGAATTGTTCACGCCGCCTTACACACATCTTCTAAAGGAAAGATATTTGAAAACGCAGTGCATAACCACAATAAGGTGGCCTATTAAGCGCTGAGAGGACGCTTCGCTAATTCTACTGTAATTGTCTCGCGATGGTACTGTAAAATGATAATCACAGCGGCAAGCGATAAAATAACCACCTCTATTACTTTAATGCTCTATCATAAGCTCCTAGCAAAATTAGATCTGAATGCGTAACCCTCTACTATAACGCTGAAAACTTAACTCTTATGTAGGAGTACTTCTATGTAAAGCTGTTATACCAAATACTACATATATTAGACAAATTTGCATACAAATGTGTAGCCTTGAAATAATATCTCCCTCTGGCTCGTTTTTGTTCTCGATAGACATGTACATTTTGCGTGGTTCTATTATAAGACGAAGGTTTCTTTCCTGGACGTTCACCGCGATATGAAAAATGAGATTGCAGCGGTATCAGGGCATTTTTTTGAACCGGTTCAAAGCTATAATCGAATAATGAGAGTTGAAAAATAAGGGGATAAAATAACGACCTTCTAAATTATTCAGTAAACAGGGAGAACATCTACCGACTGCATACATGTTACAATTTTTCCCTGCATAAGGGCAACGTTTTTAGTTGCGGCAAAAATGTCCGTCAGATTCCGAAAAACCTTTGCAGAAGCTTTTCGGGAAATCGCTACGTCGTTCAGCACCGAGTGAGGTTTGTGGTTCGCGTGTTTGTTTTGTCAATTGGCTGGGAATGATAGATTTGTTAAACGACCTAGGATCCGGGCAGTTTCTACATGTCGCGGGCTTTTTATCCGGCGCTAAAAAACTCAAGTACGTGCCCAGGTGCAGCACGTAAGCTATGAGATGGCGACTAGCCTCTGGTGGCGTTAGCGTAATATACGCCTTCGGGGCGAATG
This sequence comes from Varroa destructor, assembly GCF_002443255.2. NCBI lineage: Eukaryota > Metazoa > Arthropoda > Arachnida > Mesostigmata > Varroidae > Varroa > Varroa destructor. The sequence goes on along the minus strand of NW_019211454.1, from coordinate 53,521,221 downwards.
TATTTCAAGTTTCAATATAGTTACCCATTAAAATATAAGAGTTTATTTGTGAAATGCGCTGCTTGCGGTGGCTACCGGCCATGCAAGAATGACTCCCATCTAAGTTCCCACCTGGTTAATCGTATATATAAACAGATAGTACTTGTTCCTAATCTTTGACTTCCGGATGGCTTCCGTTGTATAAGCTACGATATATTACAATTCGCGTTAGACGGTTGCCGCAACGTTTACTTTTCAATTTAACAATTTACATGGAGAAAAAGCTAATCGTTATAATTTTTGAGTAAAACAGGGACGATGATTCGCAAAGCTTTTGTTCTATCCAGTCAGAGACGCAAAAACGTCGCACTTTTGCTGTAAAAAATTAGCTAAATTGATTAATTTTTAAAATACGCATTTTTGCACTACTTTTACACACTTTCTTGAATTATTTATATCGTGTTATCATTAAGGTGGACACACAATATAACTAAACCAGTTCGGTATTTCGCGCAAACGCGCTACATTTAGATAATCTACGTAAGAAAATGTATCATGAATATGGCAGTGAACAACGATCTGTAGCTAAAAAAGTAAAACATAGCTATTTCTTAAGTCTGTATTGTATATAGTAAATTTAAACAATTGTACGTAACTAAGTAAGAAGAATAATATATTTTTCCATTTCCGTTTGCAACTAGTGAATACGGCAAGGTAACTCTACGATTATTTCAGCACTCGTCACTAACAGGAGTACTCGTATGGGATTTTTCTAATATAACGTGTCACAAAGCGGTTTACTGTATCGGTAAATTTAAGGTTAAGGAAAAAGATAGTAAGGGGCATATTCTACGCGGTATGTATTTAACGACGTAGAGTGCGCTTCAATCGATACATTACGATTAGACGATATTAAATTGTAGCAGGGTTCAACGACGATATGAACAAATAATACTTCTGCCAGCTACAGTTGTTATAATAGGTCAGTTCCTTAAATTCAATACTCGGAACTGATCGTATCGGACAAACCTGCCTAACAGGCTCGACTTCCATTTCGAACCTTCATTCATGCACTTGTGTTAGCCAAAGGTGTGACATGCACACTCTTCCACGAATAGACGAACTATCTACCCATCGAAGTTTGTGTTTGAGATGCAGAGTATCGCTAGCTGACCCGACGGGGGCGGGAGCGATCGATATACGGGGGTGAGGTAAGGCAGTTGAAGACAAGATAGCTGAGCGGCGCGGTGTGGAACACGTTCCATAGTGTGTTCCTTTCCCTAACGTACTCTGAGGTTCAAATCGTCTTCCATGAGGCTAAACTATCGCACGAATATGACGTCACTGTTGCCACCCCCTTGCATACTCTTTTCCTTATTCGTCGATTCAAGAGAGCCGCTAGCAGCCGAGGTCATTTGTATTAAGATAAAGGAACTACGGCCGCTGGAATTAAACAGGCGAGGCGTTTTCTGGGTCGTTCATATGAGCCCGAAGTCGATTCGTAGTGTGGTGATACGCAAGCTCATGAGCGAATAGCTCTCTCTATTGTTTAGCTGTTGTTATTCAGATAAGGAAGACAGTTGGTCCCGTTTCTCATCCGCTTGTTGCCAAGCAAGGTTTACATACGATTGTTGCGGAGCGCTGATTCTGACGTAAACCACCGATGTTTGGTCGCATCCGAGTATGGATATGGAAAAGGGGGCGTGGCTGACGCTTGACGGGATAGTCTGGCCTTGGATGCTCGATTGCTGCAGGGCGTATCGCCGTTGTGGCTGTCTGATCTGCTAAGGTCCCCAGAGAATAAGCCGTTATAGCTGCAATCACTGCTCGGTCAGCCACGCAGCCAATGGCCCAATGAAATCTTGCCGCACTGCTCCCCAGCTTGGCATCGGGTGAAAATCCGAAAGTCACCGCCCGCGGCGTCACCGCCAGATGAAACCAAAGTAGAATAGACTCAAAAGAATGTTCAATTTCCCAAGTAGCAGAACAGTGTCAAATATAAAAAGGACTAACGTAATAGACTGTAGTAACACTGCATGCATTTGCCCCTACTATGAAAACCACTCTTTCTGTAAGGATCGAGGAAGCTAGATATTATCACGTTTTCTATTATGTTGCTTTAACCCTTGACGCATAAAAGGTGCTAATTATACCGTAGATCATAGGTTACATTACAAATGGGTCTTAAGAAGCTTAACCTGTTAAGTCTTTGGATATGCTGGTGCGTAGGCACCGCACTACTTTGTCCACCCTACCGATACTTTTGATGCAACGGGAGGCATTATGAAATAGCTGCATCGAGCTCGCTTCGATATATAATCAAATCTTTCTCTCTTTAATCATTCGAAACCTAATTTAGGTAAGTAAACCTCTACCCTACAATATAATATTAAAATGAACTAAGCGATTATCTAATGAAGGTTGCTATTTAGATTGCGTTGTGTTAGATACCACGCGCTAGGACAGGCAAAAAGTGACTCTATCAAACACACACGCCAGGAGAGGATTAGGTGTAAAACATACTATGATACCTTCATAATTGGCCCCAACAATATTGACAAGTTGAATTATTATTATACATTTATTAGCAGACCCTGGGACGTCTTAGGTAACTGTGGGCTGAAACTTTATCTCAAGTTAATGTGTTGACGTCTTTCATTGGAGGGTGAATTACGTTTGCGTAATCTCTCCGTCATTCCTAGTTCATACCCCCTAAACACAATGGAGTTCTTTACAAAAGATCAGCATGTAGTATACCTGCAACCAATAGTGCACGTGGGTTCGTTCTCCTTATAAAAGGTAAAAAAAAGTAACCTAAAAAAAAGAGCCAATAGTGGAACCGCCGTACACCTAAAAGTATCACTATTTTTCTAAGTCGCAGCGCGAATATATCCAAAAAAAAAAAATAAAAGTAAGGTTTGGGTGAGACAACATCGCAGACAAGGTGTAAGAACGACTTAGAAATTGGCAATATAACAATAACACAATACCTTTCTATAAGTTTCTGCATCCACGAAGCAGACCAGTGCTTTGCTTGGAACATTTATTTTGGCCGTAGCTTGAACAGGTGCGTCTTCATTAAAAGATCGCTAATTTAACTCGAACGGTGCACTATGCATAGTTTGAAGTGTCATTGAAAATGGGTCGCTTTTGTGGATTTCTACATGTTCCCATATGCAGCTAAATTAACGAAAGAATACGCAATCATAGAATAAAACACAGTAGCCTGTATTAAAGCCGATAATTTTTATACGTACAGGTCCAAAATTATAAGAACTTTGATAAAAATGAAAAATGTGAGATATACAAATCAAAGGCTAAATTAGGATTTGATAACGGAGAGTGAAACGGATTTAATATTTGTAGATGTGCGGACTTATTGCGCATCGACGAATTTTCTGGCCCAACGTTGCTACTCGTACATAGTGAATCGGGTAAATCATACGAAGAAACATCGCCTAATCAGCAGAAGATCAACGGGGTGCATCAATACGGTACTTAGATCTGATTTTTCCACTTGGACAAAAAGTTTGCTTTTTTAAGCTGAGTCATTACGAGGTTCTAAGGTCCTGGCTGTAAATATTCTACCGACCTATTACCCTCCCGTAGACTCGACCCTAGCTTAAGTTAATCCCGCTAAAAAGGTTAACAGCGGGCGGAGAAAGTTGAGCACCTCGAACTTACGAAGTGTCGTAACGGTAAAGGACATCCTGCCGTAGCCGGACACGGCAAAGTTACTTGAGTTAGAAAAAGTTAAATTTTTTTTTGCTAAAGCCTTGAAAACAAATTATCAAGGAGCGATGCTCTGTACCTGTGCTTCAGGTCAGCCAATTTCGCTTACTGGTCCTCTTCAGCTACTAGCATACCCACTGAACACGACAAATTTGAAGGTAAAGAAGCGTGTGTAAGTTATTCGTAGTGTCTTCAGCGGGAAAAGGTACGTCAGCTATCTTGAACAATTTAAACATATCGTTGTTAGGAATATGAGCCAACAAACAGATTGCTTCTTCTAGTCTAGCGTGAAACTCCAGAAAGGCGACACATATTTGTCTTAATAATAAACACACTTTAAGTGTTATTACGTCTGTAGCTATATGTTCCGTGAATAACAGACTAAAGAAATATCAGTGTTCTCTGATTGCACACACGTACACATACAAATTGTAATGTCGACGATCTTACACTACCTTCAGCAGAAATAATGAGCAACAAATAAAACTCAAAAAAAAACACGACGTGAAAGTAAAGCAGGGGCATTTAGTGTTCTAGGGCAATGGCCTGGAAAGCGCAGATACGTAATGAATATGTATGAATAATTCCTGTAGGGAGCAGGCTTTTATATCATAGACACGCATCCTTCCCGTTGACTTTGACTAATTCCTAATGGAAAGATCATCTTTGAATTACTCAACCTTTAGGAGGACTTGTTCAATTGTTAGCAACGATTCCTTAACCCGCGATAGATAACAGCTTTCGTTAGAGAATATGAATATTATTAAGATACAGTGTTATAGTTACACTTATTTGTGGGTATGTGATTTTTTAAAGTCGTCATGCTTAGAAGAAAGACCATATTTTATTTGAATTAGAGATTAAGTCTTTCCAAATCATGGGCTAGTAGACCAATATCAACAACAATCTACTTTAATAAATTTGGCCCACAATTGATTTTTTTTTTCGGCTTACACGAAGCTACTGATGTTGCTGTGATCTGCAGGTTTTTTTTTTAGCGTGACGTTTAAACATGATATTAAATGTTAGGGACTGAGCGACGACAGCCACTTGACTTCAGTGACGACAGGCAATGTGTGGTAAAAGCCGTCATCTTAAGCTACCTGCTTGTTTCTTCAATTTAGCCGACTTCAAGTCGAGCGCTGAATTTAACCAGTTATTCCACCAGGCTGTTGTTCTAGTTTGAGTAAGCTGTTGGAGTCGCACTTGAGGCTTCCTTGTGGGTTTCTCGTCACAGTTACTCCAATGGTCAACTTTGATAGATCCCCTACACTTTTCAAATGACTGCCTTGCACGGTTATCTTCTTCTAGCAATTGAATCATAGTACCTTACCAATTCCGTTACTCTGATTCTATTGCTGGTTGTACTCCAATTCAGATCCATCTCTAACTACTCTGTGCTCCTATAGCAGTTAAGCCGTCACTGTCCTATCTTAAAATGATCTCAGCCTTAAGAATGATATATATGTAAATATATATAAATACTAGGGGGTTCAGTATTTTTCATAAATTCTTAGCCTTTACTTAAAAGCATATATTATTAACACCAATTGATCCTTACAGGCGGTAGTTGATAAACGGTTAAGAATTATTAAGAAAATCGTGTATAAGAGGCAATTTTCTATTGAAAATTGCTTGGTGCTTCAGATGAAAAAAAATTCTTTACTCTATGCACTTTCAAAATTCACGCTAGTCTTTGGGTTAAGACTGTTTAAATTTATAGAGCGACTTTGGAGTCGGTTGTCATATATAGAACCTTGGCTTTATGTGAGTGTGACATAATGAATTATTGTCCCCATTTATTTAGGCTATATGGGCCAGAAGTGTGCTTCTATGGGCCACTAATGACTCTGGACAGAGAAGCCAATTAGAATGATCGGAGCACTCAGATACCGTTTTTATTTCGGTGAAAATATTTTCCTAAATATATTTGACCATGTCTGTACGGAAAGTAGGTATTGGTATGAAAAGAAGTGGTACATTCATTTTTTTCGGACAACTGCGGTACACCAGCCCATATTTTTCAAAAGCGAAGCTGTTGATGGTGTTCAGTGAGTATAACCAACGACTTGCGTACCATGTCTTTTGCTCTCTGCCATAAGGTGCCAATCGGCAACGAAGCCACTCGTAGCAGACTTAATAGCTGGAATGGTCTCCGTAATGGCCCGTGGTGCTCGTTATTTCTTGAGGAAAGGGAGTCATCTTCTTTAGTTATGTTTTTGTTTAGCGAAAAGCTAGCCGTCTTCTATAACGCTCTAATGATATTTGTCATCGTAAATAATAAGGTTTTGCCAGTCGGTTATATCATGTGCTGTGATCCTTCTACCGGTATGAGCATTGACAAATTTTTGTTCAGTTTGTACAAAAACGAGCTTTGAATGGCCTAGAAAATTGTCACATTATGGGGTTATAGCTTATTCGAGCAGTGTGAAGAACGTATTACGATGTGAGCGACGTTTTCCAAAGCTGACTCGACCGTAATAATGTCTGTGTACTATTCTGTCTGTGTGATCGTAGTTTTCTACGATCACCAACGTGGCTTCTCTACGGAATAGAGATAGTACGCGATGAAATACTTAGAACAGTCGTCAAACATTTCCTTTGTGATCCATCCGGATGAACTTGCAAAATTTCGATTTTCAACGTGTATATCTGTTAACATGTGTCCCTAAAGTGCACCCAAAGAGACCTAATGTACTACGCAACTGTGGTTCTAGTTGTGGATGGATACGTTCAGGACTTTGAACAATTTTTGGCAACACTGTGCTGTAGCAATGACGGGTTATAGATAGGGTGATTGTTTTTCAGTGTTGTTAAAAAATTCCCCTAATAAATTCGAGACATATCTAATATTTGAACCCTTAGCAGATTAAGAATCTTATCACCCAATGCCTATAATTGACCCTTATCAACGAGATGAAACGTCTGAATCATATTGACAATAGTCTACGGTGGTCGATGAGAATACCAACGCTAAAATTTCTCTTAAAAACAATTACACGTGCGTGGCACATACGCATGAAGATGTTTGTCCAGTATGACATTAATATATATATATACATATTTACTTAACGGTGAAATATACTGAAAGGTAACTCAGTTGTACTTATCTCTCTGTATAATAAGCAATCGAAGTTGTCCCACGTCAGCCAGAAATAATGCCAATCCAAATAGCCCCACCTGACTCTGGCCTATTTAGCCGCCATGCTGACCACCTAATAAACCTTAACTTTACGACTTTTATAAAACCTAACTTTCTTTTAGTTCGGCACTGAAGATATAGCTTTGGGACGGGCAAAACGGTGATGGAAAAACAAAGTAGCCATTATACTTCTTTATGGCTCAGCACAAAATTAACGCACAAGTGTTTTGCTGTTTCACATAATCCCACATGTTGAAATTTACAATGTAAATTTTTGAATCGTGCGCGCCTGAAAAATTGTTAGAACTTAATATAAATTTTCTATGATTAGATAAAACTTATTTAGCCCGATTCTGCCTGAAAACTTCGAAACGTTAGTAAAACGATACGAAAACAAAAAAGGGCTAATTGAAATTCAATATGAATATATAAGTATTCTTGAGTTTGCTCTGCAAAATACTCGGACTACGATGCTTGGCGACATTTACCATTATGATAACCGCCTGTCTCACTGGTCCCCGAATAAGTACTAATATGAATTCGAAGTTCCGCCTAGTCAACCAGTCGTGTGCAGACGCTGTTTCTTAGAGTTTAGTATTGTTTTAGGAATGTTTTAGGTCGCTAAGTTGCAAAGCTTGAATGGCTAGTGAATATGGGACGTATTAATTGCTTTAGCTAGAGATTGACTTGTTTGTTTTTTACTGTTCCCACAGATTAAGTTCATTATTATATTATATACTAAGCTTATTCATTTATTCAAAAAGGAAAGCCTGACTGGCTCATGAATTCGACTCGGGACATTCCAATTGCTTCTACACTGTATGTTTATCACAGAAGCTTGTAATGCACAACGTATTTGTCCATAAATCTTACACATAAAGGTTTGTACTGAACATCGAAAAGTCCAACATTCGAAGGACTGCGAGATGTTCGTTCTTCTTCCGGGCTTTAGTGTCAAGCTAGTTTGGTCCATGTAGGCTCAGCTTTTTGCCGGTTTCGGCAAAAGCGTTCTAGGAAAAATAAGAGTCGATTTATCAGTAGCCAGTCAAGCTGTCGCGTGGAAACCACGTTTTTTGCAGATTTACTGCAAGCTTAAAGGCTAACACGTCAGTCTCTTCTTAGTAACTTTAGCCAACTATGGCTTGGACAAACTTCTTGCTGTTCCTTGGTATGCAGTACGCATCCAAAGCTGTGTCACCATAACAAGGTCGGCAAAATAGGTCGTCTTTATGTTTTATACCTTCATCTTACAAATTTAGATTTCTTTGTATTGCTGTCTAGTAATCGTTCCATCGACGAATCCATCGATTCAAATCAAGAGCACTTTGTAAACCTCATTGGGCTCTTGCAATTCATTGCAAATGAGAAATTTGTTCGATACCTTCAAATCTGACCTTTTACAACGAGAGTTATCCGTAATTTTTATAAAATATTTTTACGTGAATATACGCAAGCCAGTTACTTAGTAGGAACTTCCTAGTATACTTATTTCCTCCGTTTGAGGCATACATCGCGCCATATCCATACAAATTGGAGCAAATATCTCGCTACAGTTTGAGTCTCCATTTTACGTCTGTACAGTATCACAAGAAAATACTAGAATTCTGTGAAAATTATGAAAGCTGTGTAGAAACAACATGTTTTTTGCTTCTATCATGAGTACATCTGCATTGTATAGGTTTGCTGGGTAAGAGACTTTGCAGCAGAGCGTAAAAGTGAAACTCCGTAGCAAGAAGCACAGGCCTGATCCAGACCCAGAGTCAGCCAGTCAGTAAACCAGGAAGGCGGAGAGAGTACAGCATCATTAGCTTGGTCTATTTTGTTTTATCTTACTATGGCAATCAAATGTCTCACAAGTTGGGTTCGTTATCTCAACTTTACAACAGCGGGCGTGACCCGCTATCCATAGCCGTAAGCAGGCCGCTTTAGCGTTGGAGTCAGCACCCGAATACGCCGGTATTCCCGACGCGGCCCTTTCTCCCCATTCTTCGTATCTTAAAGAAAGGACGGCGTAACTTGTATGTACAGGCGTCACCCAACCAGCTTCGAAGGAACAGTAAGGAGGTTTATAGTCAAAAGTTCGCGACATCCGCGACACAAGATCAACGAACACACATCACTGGATCATCAAGCGACGAAGCGATAGACGAAAGATTTTAACACGGCCAAGCTATGCTACCGTCTTCTCTTTTTGCCGTTTTTCCGTCTTGTCTCTCTTCTCTTCCGTTTTCACCCGTCTTCTCAAACTCCTCAAGGGCTCCATCAGACAACAAGCTTGACGTGTAGATCACGTTGGGTCAGGTTTGGGGCGCTCGGATACTAACCCAGGCAGTTCTAGAAAGCAACTTTAAACTTAACTGCAAGGTTTAGCGATAGTTTCAGCCTGCCGATGTTAGGAAAAAAGTCAATAGTATGCTAAAGATATTTTGTCCTGGCAGGTCACTTTTATTGACACAGTTAAATCCTTGTCAGGAGTCATGAACCGGAATGGAATTGCTTAAAGGGCCAGGGAGTTTTAAACGAGAAAAAAGGTTCGGGGTGCTGAGTGTGGGTAGTCGACTCTCCGGTTAACACTGACTAAGTTCCGTTATGTTGCCCTTTTTCTCTCTCCTTCATTTTCTCTAAGGCTTACTCCCGATGTTAACTTGGTCCTAGCGGCTGTCACTATTCTAGACCCACCTCTGCCAGTTTACGTGCTTCTGTTTTGGCTGCTCCTGCTGAAAAGCCGCAAGGGGCATGAAAGACCGAAAGAGAAAGACAGAGTGTGCGCCACCAAAATCCGTAAATGCGAAACGCCGCCACCGTTCGATATTTCTTCTTCTCGACGTTTCTTGACCAGCTTGCGGCCCGCCTGCCTCTCTGCGATAAATTCAGCTACTTTAGCCTCCTCTTTTTCTCCCTCCGACCTCCATGTCTTCTCTGTAGCCAGCCGGGGCCCTCAGATCGAGTGGTATAGTTACGCGGACGCAGAGCTAAGGCAGCATGGAAGCAGAAACATCAAGGTCAGCCCCAATAGCAGCACCATCAAAAATGCTGTAAGTTAGTAGCTATCGGAAACAAAAATGGCTGCTGCCACCGCCGACTGGCATTTTACTACTACCCGATTGGTGATGGTCGCTGGAAGCAAGCGGTCAGTGTGTCTCGCTCGGCACCCTTCATCTACCCTGTGCAGCGATGCGCGTGTGGCTGCGTCGGCAAATCGTGCAAGGCCGTTGTCAAGCCGAAGCAAAAGACAGAAGACTAAGCAAGCAAGGACGACGCCTGTAGATGTGGTGGATCGGTGCAGCAGGCAAAACTGTATCCGAAAACTGTATAGTTTTACATAAAGAAAAAGTAGGTTAGATATCGGCGCAAAGGGTTTGGGAAGATATCTGATCAGTCTCTTTCGTGCTATGGCTCTAGCATTCGGCAGCCGTAACGGTTGCAAAGGCTGTAACACCAGTCTTTCCCGCGACTTTAGATACCGTGCTTATGCTGAGAATCACAAACAAAGTAATATCCAACTAGAGCTACAATTTGGAGCCTCCTGTCGTGTCGTTTGTTTTGTTGGATAGTTTGTCCAGCTAGTTGCCTCAGCCAGGTGTAAACGACAATATAGTTGGCACCTTTCTGATTGGGAAATATGCCAGCTTGCTACGAAGACATGTGTAGGTGGAGAAACGAGACTCATAGATTAGTAATACGGGCGACCTAGCGTATACGAATCAGGATCAGTCAGGTTCTGTTGGAATTAGGCCTTCCGAATCATCTTGTCCTATCTGGCTTGTTTGCCTGTGCGCAGTACGATTTCTGTCCCAGCTTATTCAACGTCTATCCAATGTACGCCTGTATACACCTGGTTACATAAGGCCATAAGCAATAATGTTGGTTTCGCCGTACTCCAATGCAGGACACACTATCGGCGATTTGCAACCGACACGCACCATGCTGTTCTAACTATGTAACTGCTGCCTACGCCGCCAGGCAGATTGTATCGTTAAAGGTTAGTTGAATGCTGTATATGGTCAACCAAAAGAAGGCCGTTTTAACTGGGTAAAAAAGGACACAGGATGACTAGTCGACGTGCAGGGCCGCCACAGCCGCTCTACGCAACGAACGAATAACAGAAGGTTGCTGATATTTACCATATATTTGTAGACAACGCGTCAGCAGAGACTGGTCCTTCTATAAACAAGTTTGATAGTTCTAGCCACTTAAGATTAGTACTAAAATCACGGTACAAGAGCAACTTTTACCTGCACAGAATACTGTTTTTATAGCTCTTGTGTCATGTTTGTAATATGTATAACATACTACTCTCTAGAAACGCAAAGGCCGAATGAAACAAATGATTAATTCAGACCTTTCCGATATAGTATAATACCATTGGAGTCGAGGGAAATAGAAAGCATCAAATTCACTACGTCATAGCGTCATTCGGCAACAGTTGCCGTCTGCTCGTGCCGAAGTCGCGCAACAGATGACACCTTGTTCCCATCCTCATCACCATAAGGTAATGTTAAAGAAAGACGTGGATCTTCACCCGTCGTAACGCTCAATGTATGCATGTGAACGTGTGTTGGAATGGAGTTGAATGTGCGCATGTTGACCTAGAGAGCGTTAGATTGAGAGCTACGTAGACTATAAGTAAAGGATGCCTATACTAAGATTATTAACGTAGAAAGATGGATCTTACCCCCCAAAAAAATAAGTAAAAAATAAAAAATCAGTTCTTACTTTTTAGGCATCATCTACTACGACTTGGTGCTATTCAAGGTCTCGCAAACTTTAACAGCTTCTAAATACATGCTACCAAAGATCTCTCGAATGACAGCTAAAAAAAAACACTGACAGCTTTTTTTATTTGCGTGAGACAATGTATTTCGTCTATATTTCATTGTCTACTTCTATATAACATCTTAATTTTCTTTAAATTTGTGTTTATTTTGAAAAAGACGTTTATTTTTCTCATAACGAAGACTAGATAACGTTAAATTAACTGCTCAGCCATATTGACTCCAGATTGCTACACTTACCATAGTTGGAACAGATGTTTTTAAAGTACAATTTTAATCTAACTAAGCAGCATGGACTCTGATAAGCATTGGCCACACAGATGAGACGTACATGAATGTGTTAAGCGAAACAGTTGCGACCCTTGTTAGCGTGGTCGAAGATTTCAGAGGTGTTTCTAAAACTGTAGGGATTAGGTCAAACGATTTGTTCGTTCCTGTTTTTACGTTGCCATGTTCTATCGTCACCTTCCTCACTTTACCGGTTTTCTTACCCAGTTATTGCAAGAACCTTTTCTGTTCAGCGGATAGTCTGTACCCTCTGGAAGCCCTTTGTTTATTTAGACAACGACAAAACATATATGCACAGACACATACGTCCAGCCAGGTGAGTCTGGCAAAGTTGGCGCTGTACTTCTACCCAAAAGTAAATATTTGCACGCCGTCCGTCCAATGGCCATTGAAGTCCTGCTAACGTAACAAAATTAGTTAGTCCCATAGACGGTGGTGGCGATTGCAAGAGTAGCAAAAGAAACGGTGCCAACAATGTAGCGTCAACGGTCGTGCTGTATATTTCGTTTTAAGTTTCATTTAGTCAGCTGGCAGCATTGAGTTGCCGTTGTTCCTTTGAACACTTATTTTTTTTGTCAGGAAAGCTGTTAAGTATAACTTGCTACTAATTCGCCAACGCTACGTTACAAGAATGTGATAAACCACGGAAAGGATATGCAGGATTTGGGGGATAAGAAGGGCGAGAAAAAGCAGTTGGACTGATCAATTCTCTACATGAACTCAAAAACGACGATCCACTCAATCAGGACTCTTTTCTTCATACAGAAATTTAAACTTTTTTTTCGGTCAGTATTATCAGTTCGATCAGTAACAGAAAGAACAGCTGCCCGATTGCCGTTGCTGCCTGCTGCCATCGTGACCACCAGCGTTGTTTCCCGCGAACGGAGCAAATTTTTATCCTAAAATCTTTAAGGCCGTCCTTTGCGGCTTCGTCGACTGGGCCAAGGTCCCAAATTAGACGAATGGCCTCGTCGTCCATTTTTCGCTTGTTGCGCGATTGCTCTCGATTCTTTTTTCTTGTACCGGGATTTGCGGCTGCTGACTGCGATACAAAGATGAACGCACTGACGCAAAGCATGGATCAGCGTGGCGGGTCATTGTTCAGACATTAAGCCCCTGCACCCAGCTATGGCCTCTAGAGAAACAGCCGGTTCATTTCTCGAATGAATCAACGAGCAGTAAAGAAAAACGAGAATAGGATGGAGCAAGATATATCAGCGATTGATCGTTGCAAAAAACTACTGCTATCGTTGATATGAAGGGTCGCGGAACAAGCGAGGAGTAAGCTGAGGAAAGACTAGCACGAATACTGAGAAAAAGGTCGCCTGGTAAAGCAGGATATCCTAGGACATCGTTTTTGATACTGGCCGTTTCGGTGTTGCGTTGAATTACGCAGCTATCAATATGATAGCGTATCTATCCGTCGGTCTCTCTTTCTCCGTTACACTTGTAGTTTTTTTATTCGAGGCTGACCGCTGAGGAAGAGGTTAGCCGTAGGCAGTATATAATTGCAAACTCATGGTTGTTTGGTACTTGAATAGGAGTAGGGCATAAAAGACAGGCATTTGCTTGTCTTTTATGCCCTACTCCTATAAAAGGCTTGCAGCTGTATTCAATGAACGGTGTTTCCAGTAGAATACAATAACCAGAAAGTGTTCGGAAGGTCGTGCGACCTTATGGAGTTCGAAAAACTACCCAGCTCCTTATAGGATTGTGTGTCCTTTCAGAGCCGACTTTGTCTCAGATAACGCTATTTTGCTATTCAAAATACCCCTAATCTGATGAATACTATAAAGGTAAATCGGAAATCTGCAGAATTAATGTGACAATCACATCGTTATTTTATTGGAAACATTAAACGGTGACCGACAGCAACTGCTCATGGTAATACGAACCTCGCAACATAATGTAGGAGAGCAGAAAATTGTATAACGAACAAATATAAAAGGATGTAGGAAAAGACCCACGCGTGTCATTAAATATTCACTCAAACGAGATTACAAAGGCGTAAATCTAAGAAGTGTTTTTCTAGATAACACTTTAAAGCACTCCAAACAACAGTGAAGAAGTCATCATAGGGAACTGTTACATCATCAAATAGCTTCGACAAATAACAAGTATTAATAAGAATCACAAACAGTGAAAAAGAAGGCCGCTTTGCAATTGAGAAAAAAAAACGAATTGTGCCATCTTCGAAGTAGGAAAAAGATGGCAGAACAGTTAGACTGGATCTGTATGTAACACAATTCTACATCATGTATTTATAGTTGACTGCATACTAAATTTGCCAAGGTAGCTATTGTTTTTTTTTAGATTCACTAGTTCTATTTACATGAGGCACGAAAGCACAAGGAATCTAACAATGACGGCTAACGTGTTACAGTTTTTCCGTTGCTAGGACTATCCTTAAGGTTGTCTTCCACAAATAGATAAATATCGTATGTTTTGTCGAGGAAGTCCACGAAGCCTCAATGGTACTGGTGACACGTTTTTCCCGTGCACACGCTTAATTTATTATACTTTTACTGTGCATGCATTGCTATACTACATACTATTGTTAGAACACCAACACGCACTGCTTAATCGTGTATGTAATCGTTTATTTATACATTATATCGATAATACATTCGGCTAGAGACACTAATAAACATTTAGTGTGTTTTCCGTGCGCTTTCTTTTCTGGAGATGGGCATAATACAATTTGCGTATATACAACAGCCACTTCAGTTATGTGAAAGTCAGTCACTACCCCTGAAAGGGAAAGTCGTGGCCGAATATTGGCAATCTGTGGCCTTCGGCTTGATTCTTCTTGCTAGCTAAAGCTATGCTACTTCGTTTCTTCAATTCGCAGAGCAACAACGCTTTGCCGGCTATTACGCCGCGTCCTACAGCAGACGGGTGACGTTCCTATACTTGTCACAGCAGACTTTCTTCCTTACGTGCATTCTCTCTTCCTATTTCTCGCCTTTTTTTTCTCTCCTTCTCTTTCTTGCACTTTCCCTTCGTAGTCAGCACAATGTCCTGGTCGGGCGCCATCGCTAGCGTTTCCCCAGTTAATTTATATTTGTTACAAAGCTAACTGTACAAAAAAGATTCTTATGATTTTCATCTTTATTTCCATCCTTCGCTCTCTTGTTGCATTTTTCTGTTCTTTATGTTAGTCGGTTTTCCCGCACCGTTTTGATACACTCCCCACATTCACACGTACATCACGGTTTCATCCACTCTTTCTTGCCCATACCCTTTCATTTGGAATGCCTCTTGTTTTATTTCATCCAGCTTTTCATTTCATTATCAGCACTTTTTGACCCACGCTAATACTTTTGGGTTTTTTTTATACATACTTCATACATACACTACCATACAAAATTTACATATTTTTTGTCGTGTTTTGTTATTTGTTTCACCTTGCCCACCTCTTATCCGTCCCCCTCCCTGTTCATGGAAATATTTTTCGCGTGATCCACGGACGCTTGTACGAGACTAGCCGCATCTTTTCATCATTTTGTCGAACTCCTTTGTTTGCTTATTTGCTTTACTATGTCTAACAACAAGGCGTTTGTCAGAAGAACATAATGCGCCTTTACTAGCTACGATTGAGCTCATCAACATCATCGTTCTGCTAATCGTCATCACCGCCATTACGATCATTACCCGTTACTTTTATCATTATAATTATGCTCACCATCAGATGTAGCCGTTTGGATGCACTGCTTCTTCCTCCGGACCGGTGCTGCAACTTTCCTTACAGGTATAATTTTCCGATTGTTACTATACGTTTCTTCTCTTTACCTTTGTGTCAATCCACCCTTCCATAGGAAGAACATCCAAAACTCCCGTATATTCATGCCAGTCGTGCATTCCGCAGAACTGTCCAAAAATTTGCACAATAAATACACCACTTCTTAATTATATCATGTACTACCTTTTTAGCGCAATTAAAATCACCTACATTTTTATGTTCGTCCCCTTTTTGCCAAATCGCACATTATGGCTGCACTAAGTAACCACGTGATAGCATCAAGCAGCTACATAAGTTTACCTCATTTTTTCAGTTTTTCCTAAATCACACTGCAGTTCGTTTGCATGTAAGTTATGCCTTTTAGGTGATTTCTGCAGTGTCGTTTCTCTCCATCCAATTTCATTCTCGATCTGGAATTGTGCTCCGACTTAACTTCGTTTCCGTTTCTATCTCAGGACCTCAGGTGGCTGCCTTCCATTTAGTATAGCGTAGCCTCACCGCCTTCTACAAAATATGTTTTGTACAATTTACAAGCTGCGCATCGTAATAATCAGTCGTCGTTCCCTTTCACCTACTATGATTATTATTTTATTTTCCCTATTTCTCGTTCTGTTTTTCTCAGGTTTTTTTTTTTAATATAACACGTGTAGTTTTTTCTTCATATTCGGCCCGCGTGCATTTTGGATATTTTACTTGGTTGTCAGTATTAGTGGCTTCTTGTTGCATTTGAATTCTGGCACCAAATTAAGCCTCCAGTCTCTCTCGTTCGATCGATCGATCGATCGAGTGTGCAGAGATATGTTCTCTCAGCTACTTTGACTTCGCTTCTGCCGCATACAGTCGTACTGCCACTGATCCTTGTGCTTCCGTCAGTGTCTCTTCTGCTGTCGCTGACAGCGGGACGAAAGCCGTCCGCTAAATCGGACAGAAGCAATTTTTCCGCAATCTCTCCTGCCGCCGACTACACCCGCTTCTGTCATCTCACTCTGAATTTCCTAAGCCGCGCGAACTTTGCCGAAATACTCCTTCTTCAGGCGGGGAATACCCCCTGAATACCGTTCACCCTAGTTCGGGTTGTCCTTCATTTAGTTACACCTGGGTACCGTCAGGTGCCACAGGCTCCTGAGCCTCGGGAACGGTGCTTAGCACTGACGGAGATCTACAATGGAGAAACAGAAAAAAAGAGGACAGTTTTAGATTTTTATACAAAAAAAAAGAAATGCTTCGAATTGCCCTCCTCCTCTGTTTGCTTTTCCATTCAACCGTCCTGATTTAGCTGAACTATAACGGCAGTGGCGCAGCTCGTAACGTATCCTCGGAAGGCTGACGCAGCCAATTCTATCTTGCTGCTGCTACCAATGCTGCCATCGTAGTTAGGCCTACGGCCACTGGCGTAATACCTAGAAATATATCGGAATTACAAAATCTTTCACCTTCAATGGAAGCTCAGACCTTACTCCTATAGAAATATACTCTTTAGACAGATTGTAGATACCCATTATAAAAAGGAAACAGTTATTTCGTGTTGCCAAGATACGTTACCCTCTAGCACCAAGTGTACTCGTCACTAAAGGCTTCGGGTTTAGACTGAGTAGATGGCATAGAGTTAGTGCCGTTACAGTTGAGGCAGAGTAGAGCCAGGGAAAAGGGCTATGCTAAAAGCCCTACTCGGGCAGAGGCAATTTCTTTATTTGAACCACTAAGCTTAACCGACCCCACCTCTATTTTGAAACCCCAGCCGAAGCAAGTCACAACATCCAACCATCAAGCAAAGGCTTGCCGCTGAAGGATCTTCATGTACAGACGCTGTTTCTTGGTAAGAGACAGGCGGTTACGCCCAACGCTTCGTTTAGACGAGGCTAGCTAGTCGAAACAATGAACAGACCACTGGCTGATGCAACCGCTGTTACTGCCCCACTGTACACTAGAGTATCGGAATTCGTTTATAGATCTATCTGACTTTTAGGCACTTGCCGTCCGTATTAGCAATCTACAAGACAGCACACATACTCACAAAGACAGGTTTCTACCAACCAAAAAGATGTCAACCTATCTACAAGACATGTGCCATACCCACGGAACGTGCCCTAGTCCAACATGGTGTGGCGTGTTCCTTCTAATGGTCATGGTGCGACTACGTACGTAAAGCAGCATTTTGGCAGCATTTAAGACGAATCGTTACTTAATGTATGTCGAATTATTAACCCTCTGTCATATTTTACCTGAAGTACGCAGACGGATGATCATTCTGGTCGACGAGCAGGTCTGGCGAAGCGAGCAACGGGGCTGTACTCGAGCTTTGCGATATGCTACAATCCTGCACTTCGGAGCCGGGGGTTGCCGAATCGGCTCGATATGCACCGCTACTTACGAGGTCCGGATCTTTGTACGAAACTACCCCAGTAGGCATCTGAGCCTGGCCTCCGCATAGATCAAGCGATCTGAAAGAAGAATATTGTCCCCTGAACAAATTGTGCCACCGCATTAGCAATCTGTATTATTTACTAATATACTTAACCTTGGACTATACTATATATACAAATATGTGAAGCTCTGACCCTTTTTCTATCGTACTAGAACATTTTTTTAATTGGGCAGTGTGCATGCAAAAACAAATTTCTATGCTAAAATAGAGCGCATTTAGCTCGTCTACCGGACAAAAATTCTGGGGCGTGGGTGCGTCATATTCAATTGTCGTCGTGCTTTGTCATGTCTGAGATTGGGTAGGGCACTTATCTGCTATCGCCTAATATATGTTGACAGGTCTTACTGGCGCCGACTATTGGAAACGAAATGTGCAGGCATACCTCACGTTAGATTGGTTCATCAGGTTGAGTGGTCGCAGACTGCTAAAATCTTTTGGCATCTGGCCTGCGAATTCAGCCGGACTTAGCGATAGCGGCCTTCGATCACGAGGCAAGGTTGCGCATGCTGGCAATAGTGGCATTGGAACAGGGATAGGACCACCGCACGACGCCAGGCTGCGCCGGTCTCGGCAACAATACGGGTTGGCCGCATATAACGAACTCGTGCGCATGGCTGAAAAAATTTAATGGCAAAAGAGTGAAACAATGGAACGTATTTCACATATATATATATATATATATATAAATGTAAATTGCCGTAGATAAAGATATTAAATTCAAGTCTTTTAAAGCGGCTCAGACGGACTCTGATGAAATCAGAATCCGTCTGACACTTTTAGTCTGCTTCGTATTCGTTCGAGAGTATGAACCGCATTGTCAGCGACTCATTCAGTTGGAGTTGAGTCGGTTTGTTTAGCAGTAATAGCAGCGTTGCCGCCAACGCCTCTAGTCACTGTCGCTTCTTTTCCGTTATTGACTTAGCGTGCATCAGCGATATTGGACAAAGAGTAGGACTGAAACCGCTGTAAGAGATTACCCCTTTCATTCCCGGCCTCGAAGCTTTTCGTGGCCCATATGCGCTGGCGCAACAAAGAGCCGGTCTGGACCGATTTACCGGCCTCAGTTAATAGGGGGCGGCAAAGTCACCGGTTCGAACCAGCCAGCTGTTATAGGCTCAATATCAATGCGGTGACGGAGTTATAGCAGCCATCGTAAAATTGTATATATTGTACGAATACGCGCTCTCGCGAGTAAGCACTACCGCAAACTACTACAAACGCAGTCATTGTTCACTGTTTACCGATTGTGACTCAGCGAGCAGATCGTTACCTAGTCGTATTTCCGCGTTGCCTGCTAAACTGACACAACAGCTGCAAGCGCACTATGTATCAGAGCAGCAATTAGCTGTTGCTGAGAAAAACCGTATTCGCTGGAAGTCCGTCCGGAAGCTATATTGCGCATAGGCAAAGATGACAAAAGATGGATGACAGTCGACAAGAAAAACTCCAACGACCACAAAAAGACGACATCACGGAGAGACTTCATATTAGTGGCCGACATCAAGTATGATACTGCATTGTCCGAACGAGCAGCATCAGCACAGGGATCGGCCGTGGCAGCAGCGGCAACAGAACGATGCCATCAAGGGCAGGCGGCGCTACCAGATCAACTCGCGTAGTAACAGTAGTGGTTTTTTTTATCGACGCGGCCGCTGCTGCCGTCGCGGTACTTTCACAGCTACCGCTGTCAATGAAGACCAAAAGCAGCAAAGACTACGATGAAAAGGGGCATGTTGATGGCAAAAAGGAGCATGCGGGCAGCGAAGAAGCAATAAAAAAAGACGAAGAAGAGAAAAGAATTGTTGCGGCTAATAAAGGGAACGACATCGTTCTCGTAAATGAGTCGAAAAGGAGCTTCACTTATACTGAAACAACTGGAGGAAAGGATGAAGTAAAAGAAGCCATGGGAAGAACAGACGACCGGAATGACGCCTTACGCGTTGAGTGAAGTGGATGAGCAGTCGAGCGTTGGTGACGACGATGACAAGGACGATTGACGTTGGGCCACTGTCCTGCCAGGTCCCTCATGCTTGGCCTCAGCTCTAAACTATCCTGACAAAACAATCGCCAGATTTTCTTCGGGTGAGGATTGCTTAGTTTCTGCTGGAGCCGCTCATTCGATACCGTGGGTAACGGCTACCCTGGAAACTTGCAAACCGACCTAGCATCCTGACGGAAGCTTAAACTAAACAAGCTTCCTAGTGCCATTTCGTACAGCTGTACTTTCGTGGGGTCTACCCCACGAATGAAAGCTGCTTACTTCATACAGATGTACTCATATGCCAGACGGCCTTTGCCAGTTGCAGAAGCAATGCCACTATTGTATTGAACTATTGGAGACGGTTATCGACAGACGGTTGCTGTTGCTGCTGCTGCTGATGCTTCCAAGAAAGGGCCATCTTCTTATCCTGTTGAATCTTATTGCTTCCTCTTAGAGGAAGTCTCGTTCATTCCCAGTGTAGCAGTCGAAGCTAAAGTCGGAACGCAAGTGGTAGTTGAAGCGACGGCCACACTGGGATGCTATTTCTTCTCCCCCTTTTTCATTTTTGAACTTCTTTTGCTCTGTGTGTTCGACACTTGCAAACTGCTCTACTAATATGTTCGTTAGAGAAAGCAACTGGAAGGCAAGGTTTTCCATTTGCTGGACGGCCGCCCAGTTGCTCGGTCCGTCAGTACGCTAGTGAGAAGTTAGCTGCGGAACGAGGTTAAGCGTCTTTGCTTTGTAGGCTACCACAACATGTTTGTTCCCTGCTCGTGTGGACAGCACGGTCTGCGATCTGACTATTTATCTCTATCTCCCGCCCGCTTAAACCGTGGGCATACGCATGAACGAACGAATGAGCGCAGAAACAATGAAACTGTAGGTCGAGCCCAAGGAACGTTCGATCCACTGCAGCTGTTGCCGTTGCCAGTACTGCAAACGGCCCGCGAATCGCACAACCTAGCCTGGTCGCAAACTGGAGGGCGGTAGGAAAACAGGGTTTTGTCTGACGCTGCCGCCGCCATGCAAGTACAAGTTGCTGCTGCAATTAGGCCTAGCCGGTCAGGCGATCCGACTTTGCTAACCCAGTAGCCAAGCAAGCAACGAGCTGCTGTGCAACGCCGCACCGAGTTGGTTCGACTCGCTCGAGTGGACGTGAATCCAAGCAAGCGGTACCGACAACCAATGTCTACCGACGATCCACGATTATGACGAGGGTTGCGGCGACAACACGCACAGCACCGCCCCTGCTCAGGCCGATCCCGAATTTTCAACGCTGTTTTGGCTACATCCAGTTTTGCTCAGCTTTGGCTGACCAGGTTTGTTCGTTGTGGTATCTTCCAAAGCACAGTACTGATGTAGATTCCGAGTGGCCTCTGTCCGTCGGAAGTCAGCCGAGGAGAGCCCTCAGGAACATGACATGGCCATGTTCAAATCCAACATCTCTGCCGTTTCATTTTATAGCCCATAGTTTTCCTTCTCTTTCATCTCCACTTATTATGGTCGCCCAGTCGCTTCCTTCACACAGCAAATGTCTCATGTCGCCAGCAGCCGCTTAGTTTGTTGCCCTTGTAGCCTCTTCTATTCCCACTTTTTCGGCCTCTCTTATCGCCGTATCCAAGCTGCTGTCTCTGAGACCTAGGACGGAGCCGGCCCGTTATTCCTTGTTGGCAGCCTGCTGCCGGCTTCCTGAAGCTACTGCTACCGCCGGTGCAGCCCCTTCTGCCGTCATCATTACTGTTCCAACGTAACGGACAGGAGACTAGACCTTAATTCTTACGTCGACCGTGTTCTGCTCGCACAGGCCGGCAGAACCGAATTGCTCGCTTGCGCAAGTATGCCATGTGTATTTTTTACGTACATTTCCCCTAGTCTTCCTCCTTTCCATCTTTCTTTCTCGCTCGCTCTTTCGTTTTCTTCATCTTGTCCAAAGCCTATCCTCTTTATTCGCTTCTTCGTGGACCCTGCGGTTGTCGTCGAAGTCCAGTGAGTCGTCACTCTCCATTGGCATCATCGTCCATTATCGTTCGCTCGTCTTTCAAAACTGTTGGACCAAATAGGAAATTACCCAATGACTCTACGCGGTAGATTCTTTTACCTTGATCTCCAACTTAGTTTTCTATCAGATTCTGCTAGCGATCCCATGCAGCTAGACTGTGCCGCTCTAAAAAATCGTAGGCGATCCCGCCCTAGTGAATTAGAGCTGGACTAACTGGTGAAGAAGGGGAGATAACTTTATGACGTCGAATGAACATTAATGTACCACACTTAATCTCTAGAAAAGCTAATAATTTGTGACGCGGCGTAATTCGAAAGGACAGATTCAAGCGTGCTTATGTAGATCCGACTGTAAGTTTTGAATAATAGAAACCTGATGTTGTCTTGGAAACCATAACAAAGGAGGCAGCAGACGACGGCTTTAGGATGCCTTTACGGCAATTTATTAGCCAAGTAGTTCAACATCACAAATTTTTAAATTCTAAGTAGGCATGTTTAATAAAACAATAACCGTTCGTTATTGAAGTAAATTGTATTGTTTTTCATTCATTTATTCTAGTTTTAAATTGTACTAATTAAATCTTAATTTTATCAATTAAAGAATTATGCAAACGTTTTTCAAAGCGATTGTTGTTGCTCTCATAAAAGTTATGCCCATGTATGCATGGCAAATAAAATCAACAAACGCAATACGGAGAGGACCTCTGAACAAGATGCGCATCGAGTTCAACTTACATCGTCAGTTTTTTAATTTAACTCGGTTCCGTGCTAACTTTTTGACTCAAAACATCTCTTTTCTCTCCTTAGCATATAAATGAACTAGTCTATTCATTGTCTGCGGAGGCCTTCAAAAGCTGAAAGTCTAGGCGAAGCCTAAACGTTGTTATTAAGAACTTTTCATCAGTGTTTCTTCAGCTCTTCATAGTTTTCTCACAACCCTTGTTAACATTCAGCACCATTATTGGCTAATGCAAAACATTACCGTTGCTATAGAAAGTACCTAAAATTATTCTACATCAGTTTTTGCCGTTAATCATTTCTTCAGAAAACAGCTGTCATATTTACCCGTATTTACTTATCATGTGGAGAAAAAATAAAGACAAAGAGGGATTAGAAACCTAAGTATTGTAAAAACGTTACATGTAAAGGTTGATCAACTTTATGCAACGAAAAAATTTACAGGGATGGATATTCTTTGCCAATATTAGCCGTATATGAGGCAGTACTTACAAGCGTTATTGTCAAGATCGAGAACTGCGGGTGTGACACACTCGTAGTCTGGCTGTGCGCGCGGTGGTTTCTGTGGGGGTATATCCTCGGCTGCTTCGGCTGCTTTCAGCGGTTCTACTTCGCCACTGAAATATTCACATGATTAGTTTATGCAACAATTGTCAAAAAATTACCTAAGCGTGTCCAAGAAGGATTTCGTGACAAAGAACCCTTATGCATAAAGTTTTGTCGTTTCAATTAGCTAGCCATTGTCATTATTGGCCACAAAGCAATGAATAATCATTGCATCGATTTAATAATAAGTCGAATTCTTCCCCTAACAAAGCATATTTGTAGCATAAACTGCATGTTCGTGGCTTCCCTACGTACGGTCAGTCCGTATCTGCGGCACGGGCATCTATCATTGTACAAACATTTTTACGGGTCGATTTATGTCGGTAAACAACCTGACAACAAACAACTAATCAAAACCTAGCCTATATCCAGTAGCAAAAGAACGAACGCCAACACTAGAAGCAGGTAGGTGGCCAGCCTTTTGAGAAGTTTCAGTTTGCCTTTGTAGCCCTTACAGCGTCTGCAGCCACAGGTTATTCGTCATTAGAGATATATGTCACTTTCGCTCAGGAAAAGCCACATGTCTAGCGACGTTGCAGCGGCATAAGCAGTGCCAGCATCAAAAGGTTGCGCGAGTGAACGCGCATCAAATTTCGAAATCGGCTAGCGCCATTATTGCAGCTGCAGCAGCGACGTGTCGGTTCGATGCGGCACCAATCGTACGGTTAGAAATGAAGACCGCTTCTGCCAGCAAACTGTCAAAAACACGAGGGTAAGAAAGAGGGTGACATCATCAACGACCTATTACTGTGACACTGACGACAATAACAACCAGCCACTACTTGACTACCTGCGCATAGTCGTTACGGCGCATCGTGCAGGGCTAGTAGAAGCGCAAAGAGTGGAATCATATAAGTACACAGGCGAATTCCTAATTTCCGGACCCCTCTTTTTCCATGTCTATTTTCCACGCATATTGCTGTGTTTCCGCTAGCCGCTGTCAGAATTCTCACGAACTCGACGAGCGGTTCATGTCAGTGTTTGCTAACTGCATGTTTTATTCAAAACTGGCACTCGGAAAATTGTAGATTTACGACAATCGGCTTGTTTTTCTGTTGTTCTCTCTCAGTAATGGATACCTCCCTCGGACACATAAAAGGAACAAAAGGCATTTGGGGAAAAGGAATGGAGAAAGGGGAGTGGAGAAAGACTACGACGAGAAAGATAGAGAGCGTGCATGACGGGGACCAGGACAATGTTGGAATGATGCCGCTTTGGGGCATCGTGTAACGTATAAGTGGCGTCGACAGTAGGCGCAGTAGGAACCGGGCATTCGCGATGTTTGCATTAGAATGCAGTGTTTAAAAAACAAAAGAGAATTCGATGCCAAACGGCCGGTAAACAGACAGAGTGTAGCGTATTCGTGTGTGACGCCAACACGATCGTCGTTTGACAGCTATTAGAAATGGTTCGATAGACTTGCGATAAAGAGCATACGTAAACATGGACAACGAACACACAAAAAAGAATGGAAGCAAAGCGATAAAGCTGGATGAATACCTGAGGTCATAAAATAGTACACTTACTATTCTAGTAAGCTGTTATTTCTAGGGGCGCATGTTTATACCCCAAGTGTACGGGTTCTCTTTTTGTTCTACAAACGTTGGCTTTTAAGGACTTACTGCCAAAACAAAGACACGTTGCAAAATAGTGATAGTGAGCCGAATCGACTTCCATTACCTCATATCAAAGTACGCATCAGATTAAATCAAACCCGATCCGTATTCTGCGTACGGCGCTGCTGAATTTCTCAAAAGGCGGACATCGATGATCGAAAATCGCGAGTGCTTCGAATACAATGGTGCCTTGACAAGCGGATTAGAGGATGAAAATAACGAGATAAAAAGCAGAAGGGTAAGTCTATGGTATATCGAATTTCAGATAAATCGCTTGTATCAGACGAAGGGGGTATACAGTGCATACAGGCGTACCTGTTCACACAACTATTACTTCAAATAACAAGGCACGCATATTAGCTCGGTCTACAATTAGAACTACAGTCGTTATGTGTTCCACTGTTGTTGTGCATATAGTGTTTGTCATTATATCTCAATGGCCATTTTAAAAATGCATTTAGTCATTTGTATGCTAGACCGGAAGAGGTCGTTTAGAAAAGACCTGCCAAAATAGCTGAATAAATAATAATTAAAGTTGCTATGAGCAGACGGTTCAGTCGATGCTTTGTACTAAGCTGTTTTCTTTTACGACAGTTTTTTGTGCCGAAAAACTGACGGTGTCGATCTATTGCTTAGGAACACCTGAATGTTTGTTCTTCATTCCCGCGTCCAGTAGCTGACTGGGCATTTCAGTCACTACGCGTCCTTCAGTAAACACAAAAAGCCACCCACTCTGTTCAAGGTCGTCTGGTTGACATAAATGTCATTGCTGTCAATTGAAAATGATGAGCATCAGCCATCTTTTGTTGCTTTGGCTCCGTTTACGTGATGCTACCGAGCTATTGTATCATAGAAAATGCATATCACTATACCAGAGAAACTCGATGCGTAGGCGATTAGAGCTTCCATGAGCTACTTAGATGATATTTTAACTATGTCGTGTCCATTGCGTTTTAAGCGAAGGCCATAGGCGTTCATGTAAATTTGAAGAAATTCAAAATTTATTTCCTTACTAGTCGCCTGGTTACCTGTTGAAGGGTTCGAAGCGACAAGCTAAATGGGCCTTAGAATAACTAGAAGCTAAGGAGAAAAAAAAACTAGAGAAGGTAGCTACAAATTGAGAAAGCATGTTATAAGGGGGACTCTGCTTCTTCAACGCAGTGTTAAAGGTCGGCAGTCAATTATTACGTTGAGAAAATTGCGTTGAAAAAAAAACCGCTCTTATGTGGGTGGCTGGATTTTCATGTCTTCAATAGAATCCACTTTAGATCCGTTCTAGAGTCTATTTGCCAATACGTAGTAGCACTGATTGGGCAATGCCTCATCTCATGTGGCACTCGATCCTGTTCTCAAATGGATCGAACTTATGCCTTTGATCGTCATCATTCTTACCTCACTCGTCGAATACTTGGAGAACGTATACTTTGATATCGCTCAATCAGTGAAAATCTGACTTCGATTCGGTACGATATCCCGCAATGTTGTTCAGACCTGATATCAAACTCTACAGGTACGCTTCATGTTAATTGTATCATTAGCGGAGTATCAAATCGCAAATAGTACACAATATATGAAGAAGCATAACCACTGCAAAGGTGTAGCCGTTCTAGCCCACTTCGAAACTCGTGACCTACCAATTTGACGCGAGAAACCTAAACCTCGATGAGGCAATAAGTTTTCTGTCAAAGTAAATGCTGATACAAACTAGATACAGATGTTACAGCGATATCGACAGAAACTGCGATGAAGTCTGCCGTAAGCGGAGAAGTAGGCTAAAATAAACGCATAGTCGGTTAATGTAGTCAGCGTGCGAGCGCATAGCCGTCACATGATCAAGAGCGGTTTCAGTCTGCTTCTAGTGATATCAATGTCCACCGCTTTCTAATAGCTATAGATGTAGTGGCGGCTGTAAAAAGGGAAGCAAGTCCTAAAGGAGAGCATCAGGCTAACTCCAATGTTGCCGCACTGTTTTCGTATCCTTTCCGCGTCTAGTGGTGTCCATTCATTATACTGTAGGCAGCCGAAATTCTAGCCAACTTCTAAGGAAAGAGCAGGCAAAGAAAATACAGAGATAGGTGAACAACGGACGCTGAAGAAGGATGCGAAAGAAGTTCTTATCGGAACATCGGTAGGAGCTAGCAGAAACGAGCCGGGAACGGTCATACTTCTCTGATTGCTTGGTCTCACGGTATCGCAACACATTCCACACTGTAGACCATATAAATAGCAACTAAATGCTTTATTTGACCATCTATACAACCGAATTGCAGAAAAAATAGCCGGCAAAAGGGAATATCACTTCGTACAAGCCACTATGTTTCCTTTACACCGCCTCCTGGGTAGTACAAAGTACCACACGATGTAGAGTAGAACAAGAGAGAGAGAGAAACCGAGAGATAACGAAACGACAAGAGAAAGTGGGCCTGAGGATGCTAATGACGGACCTACGAAGGGAGGATCCTAAAATGACATAATTGGCCTATTTATAATATTATGCCCTTTAATTGAAAGCTTACACGAGTACGGTGAACCGTTGTCCGAACTGCTGACCATAGATAAATGACTTTGACGCTCTAACATTCATGTGGTCCTTCCTTCTTTATCAATTCGATTTCACTGTCACTCAGCCGTTATGCTCCGATCGATAACGCCTGTTACTGGCTGGGTTTGATGTTGAGACATCCATTAAACCTTAAGTCGCCCTTGTAGTATCACGCCTTATATCTGAACAACAACCTGCTAACGACCAAGTGATGGCGATCTTGGGCCTTGTGATGTTTCCTGCTGCTATCTGCAATGTCAAGCCTGGCAGGAAGAGGGCCACGTTATGCAGCAGTGGCGCAGGGAAAGTGGAAGCCTGGTACGTGCAAATGTGCGGGTGACGACCAGTCCCTCCAATGAACCTAGTCAAAATCACGACCCATTCCCTCATCACTCCGCTTTCATATTATATAATTATCCATATTAATTATACTCTACTAGCTAATGAAAGAGAATTTCCATATTCGATTAGCTGATCATTTCCTAGAGATGGCCAACACGAGACAAGCTTGAGCATTTGCACTGCTGCCTTAACCACAGCTTGCCTGGTAAACGACTCGCGGTCCACCCATCATAAATCGACAGCCCAGATGCATACGGGGAGTCCGCACCGGCAGCGCTTCCTTCAGCACCGCAAAATGTGTCCATAGATCTTGTCAGCGTTGTCATATTGTAAGCACACACTCAGACTTGACCAAGTACCCCATTGGGGACCAAAAAGAGGAATTGATATGATATAGAATAAAGTACCACAAAAGCCCGATCAAAACAGTTTAGTCAACCCATTTCTTTTGATAAAGAGTCTAGTGGCGACGATGGCGCAAACGTAACGGCAGCAAGGGACGATAGGACAATGAGATGTGGCGGCGTCCTATTCCAAGAAGCAATCAATTCTAGCTACTGTTTCGTTGCAATCTAATATAAGTCAATCAAGCATTGAAGGAGAACAACGAACTTTGGACGAAAATGCTGTTTTAACTGCTGTGGCAACATACAACGGATGTTCGAAGAAGGTCAATCACTAAGTTTGCTGATTCAGACCCGTCGACTTCTGGCGCGAAGCCAAGCAGACAAAAATTCAAATCCAATGGCGAGAAACCGAACTCCCTAGCCAATATCCGTCCTTTTTGCTTCTGCCTACCAAAGAATATCTTGCGCGCGCCAATTCGTCGATAATGAAGCTACTCGTTGAACGCAGAATGAGAAGTGTTGTTGGCGTCTTGCAGAACGTTAGTTGTTACAATAGCAGGCAATAGAAGCAATGCATAACGGCAAATAGCGGACATAACATCATTAGTAGTCGAATATAGAAAGCATGCACATAGATCTCGAGCACAGGGCTCTGATCTTTGACAGTGTAAAACTAAAAAAAGAAAAATAAGAATCGGCAGGCCCAAGAAATTCTGGCCGAGGATCTGAAGGGGTGCGCTCCTCTTTTACACTGCGATACGTTTGAGAAAGTGCGTGTGGCTGTACGCGCATTTGCGCGTTCGCAGTTCAGTGTGTCAATGGAGCCTTGATTCCGACAAAACCTAAAGCTCTTAGGTCTGGAGCTCTGAAAGACCGAGGTGGGCCTTCGCAATTACAGGATAGCCTCGAAAAGTCACGGAAAAAGAAGAAGACTGAAGAAACGAACTCTTTAAGACCCAATCCTCTCACTTCTATTAAATGGATTAGGACTAGCCGATGAGGTTCGAGTGAGAGCGAACAGTGCTGTGTGGTACGCCTCTGTCGCCATCACCATTACCACAAGCAATACCGCTAACACAAAGAGTAGCAGCAGGGACAACAGGCCTGCTAAAGTTCTGTTTTAACCTTAATTAGGATTTGGTATTGAGATAAATCCTACGAAGTAACGACAGCAACGGTTTTACCGGGAAGCTGCTCCTTCTTCCATTCCACTCTCTTGTCTTATCGCTTTTAGTAGGTCCTATGGGAACCCTGCAGGAACAGGATATACTAGAACAAGGTAAATCAGGCCGCCTCATAGTTCACACAAGCAGATTTTCATGTTTCAACCCACAACCTTTTCGTCTCACGTAAGAGGACACTGAATAGTCCTTTAGTAGAATAGAAATCTATACGAATATCGATCGAAATAGTATTTGCATTTGTCGTAGGGATACGGCAGACTCATTCTATTCTCCTAACTTCGACGGCAGACGTATTGGCGCTCAATATAAAACGCATGTAAGATAAAGGGACGCACACAAGGCTGTAAGCGGACGCACACAAGCGGAAAGCAAGGAAGAGTAATTCTCTATGACTGACAAGAACTCTTTTGATTGGCAAGCCTGGCCAACGGGCACCGACGAAATAAATAAGATCATTCAAAATAATAGAGTACACACAACTTTTCCGCAAGATGACGCACAGTAACATCAGGTCGATAGGGGCTCTGCTCAGCATTTAGGTGGTTTTACATCGACACCCTCCGTCTCTCATGCCACATGATTTATTCAACAGAGGGAACGGCTTAGATAACTACGACCGACTACATAGATGGATAAAATAATTATGGTACAACAGCCACGTTCGTTCTACTTTTTCCGTTCGCACACCACACGCTCATATATCAGAGGAAAACTATAAACCCCAACGATATGGGAACTGCAGCGTCGATGCGCAGAGAGCGTTAGAAGAACAGGGGAGAAAGGAGCAGTCAAGCAATAAAACTGTACGGCATACATTTTTACTCAGTGAAGTCTGTGAAGGTCTTCTCTCAAGCACTACAGGAGAAGTACCTTTGTAGTTAGTTCATAGTAGGTAAATAGGAAAATAAATAGTAACCTAACAATAAAAAAACAGAGTGACGTAACATAATCTCGGTGAGAACGTTTGATTACAGCCAACACAGCGAAAATTCAGGCTCGTTTATCAAGCGCAATACTAGTTACAAATATGTATGTATACGTGCGATGCAACATCAGTATCGTCATCAGACGTTGCTGATTTACAAAAAGCGACGTTGTAGATTAGAATGTGATAGGATAGAAAGGAGAGAAAAGTAGAACGGGAAGTAGGACGACATATAGGGAAAAGGGTCCGGCATGCGAATAGGACATAACAGAGCAACGAGAGTGCGGGACAGAATCGTGAGAGCTGCGTTGTCGATTTCATGCGAACCGTTTGTGAGTTTACGACTGAACGGGAACAGGGCCGCCGTAGCACGATTCTGCTTCTAATGTAACTTGGCAATTTGCAACCTTTAGACACGCTGTTTAAGAACTGGCGACGTACTGGCAAGCGCTACTAAAAGGGCTAGCTGGTGTTCAATTAGTGGCGTTCACGTACTGGTCAAAGCGGCTGCGATAGCACGCAGCTCAAAAATCAGCGTTTTTTTTTTTAACAAACAGCTGTATATACGTAGAAGTCTTGTTGTCGTTGTCGCAATGTGCCGGTTCCGTTGCTGTTACATTTGTTGTGCCCAACGTCAACATCATCTTCAAACTGCTTCCAGTGGAGGGGCTCGATAAGATGGAGAGAAGCAAGTAAAGTGGGAGAAGCAAGGAATTGGGTATAGAGAAACTCCAATAGTTCTAAAAATGCACACTCGAAGGCTTTCGTCAATGTAAGAGTTTGATGCATGCGCTCCGAATCGAATGGAACAGAACGGACGTTGTCTAGGCCGACTCGCTATCGCCATCTGCGTCGTTCGTTGGGCTAGGACTTTGGGCGGACCATGGAAAGAGCCAACAAATCTCCTAACAGTGTCTCTGCTGAAGGCCAGCGAGCAACGCTAAAGACGTTATACGGGAGGCTTGCTGCAGTACGCAGTTGCTAGTAAAAAAACACGGAAGAAAAGTGCTACGTTCAGTTTCGACGCTGACGATAGAATGACGCTCGGTCGTAACTGGGGACGAGAAGGGGTGAAAGAGTTTATTATTTCATGCAGTTTAAGGGCTTCTAAAACTTCCATAAATCACCCGTGGGAAGGATATTCGTTTCGTCTCGATCCGCCGCATCTAGCCCTGCCTAACCAAGTTACAACGACTGTTAGAGCTCAGTTGCCGGTACTGCATCTATCTAGATACACGGATCCGCGCAAAGTACCTAGATCTGCACCTTGTTGAAGAGTAGTCGTCTCTGGCCTTCTACCGCTGACTAACCGGCTTATGCTCTCTGTGCCCGATTGACACAATAAACTGAAGAAGAAGAGGTATATGGGCTTCTCCCCGAGGATCAGATTTTTCGTGAACAGAAATAGAGACAAGGATAGCTGCCTTGTTCTTTCGATGAATTCAAGGACTATGGAAATAATACGACTTTCTTTTATTGGTTACGAAGCAATTAATCTTGAGACGAAAAGGACCAACTATATATATTTATCATATCACCAACGCCATATATTGAGCATGCACCCCTATTTCAGTTATTCTAAAACAGCAAATTTACACTACGGTAGACAACTACTAACAACACAAACCACCACAATAGGCCACTTTGAGATGTATAAATCTAATAGCAAAGCTGGCTTTTCTTTTTGGAGAAATTAAATTTGCAATAATGCGAATCTCGTAATTCTAATAATAGTTAGGTGGGCAGAAAACATTCTGCCATTTACATCGTACATATGCGTCCTATCAGTATAGTTACGTGCGAACGATGAAATATTGAACGTCACAGAAAAGAGAAGTTAGTGTGCAATGGCCTTAAACGGCTTGCGGATAGCCTCGGGTTATTCTGGCGTAGCCGTCGGCCGGTTGGTCCGCTGGCCATGTCTTTATGTGGGCTGTTCCAACGGCAGAAGCAATGGCTGCTCCAACGAATGACGTACAGTATAGCTAGAAAGGCCATGTGATTGTAGTCAGTGCCAGCTTGCCATGGGTATGAAAAGCGAGACCAAAAAAACGGCAGAGTTTGTCTGGCACGACTGAGTGAGCTGGTGGTTGGTGGTCGGAACTGATAGAATATTCGAGGTTTTCCAAGCCCCTCTCTTCGCTTCCTTTCTCTCTTTTTTTCTCTCCCCTAGTCTTTTTTCCACTTCCTACCGAGCCTTTCCAGGGCTGCCGCCAGTCGCTTCCTCGCCCGAGTTCCAGAGCCACAGTTCTGCCCGCAGTTCTTTAGCCGTTTATCCCTATTTGATGTAACTATATCGAGAACTCTCTGATAGAATTATATCGTGTGCTTTGCATGCGGGACGACGTCGAGACAAGTGAGGTGACGGTGAGTGGTGAACTGGCGGTGACTGAACGAGATGGTCAGACGGCACAACTCCTGCTACTGAGAAAGGCTCGGAGAAACAGGGCGTCAGAATTACGTAATTCCCGTAAACCGGAGTAAAGCGGAACGCTTCATCGTCGAGAATATAGAAGACGCAAAACGCATACAAGCGGATGGCGAAAACTAACACAACGGTTAGGCAAGAGGGCAGCAGCTGCAAGGGATCCTCAGTCCTCAAGGAGACAAAGATGCTCATGAGCACACTCGGCTTCCTAGGGTCAGGACAAGCCATTAGCGGCCGGACAATTCACTTACCGAGCATGTGGGCGTGTGCATGCATGTGAGCTGCTGTCTGTTTCCCTCAGTACAGTAGGATAGAGCAACCCCGATATTCCGTTGTGTTGTTCGAGTAATAGGACGTTGCGTTGTTTTAACCATCTCACCGGATTAGGCCGAAAAATACATTCACGATGGTCTAATGGATAGCTGTATTGTACTTGGGATGTTGCCGCACCCCTTACCATGTTGGTCTTGCAGCATTACCAATATCACAATGGTACGTACGCGTGCTTTAATTTCAAGGATGGGCTAGAGCGGTTCGGAGCGCAAGCAGATGGAAGATAGTAAATGAAGACCCTGGAGAGGGGATCGGCAGCGCATGTCGCCTCTTTACCGTTTGGTCTGTGACTTATCGGTGTTGCTGTTGTGAGAAACTTACAGAAACAAGGCCACTCGTTTTGTGCGGAAAAAAGACGGGCATTATCATAACAACCGGATGACAAACAACAAAGAAATGGTTGCGGTTCTAACGTAAAAAGGTACTAACAAACATAAAACGTAATTCATGTAGCTAATAAACAGGGTATGATTTTATCTCCACATTACCGTAATTGTATGCACGTTTGAGTATGGATAAAGGTAAGTCCTTAAATACAGTATAAATGCAATCCGGATCCAGAGCCAATCTCGTGCTATTAGTGTTATTTAGTGAGATGTTCAAAGATAGTTCACATATTATTTATTTCCGTGCATCAATAAATATTGTTACGCAACGAGTTAAATGTTGGATACGGGGTGAGTTGTCTTAGATTGCCCGTTCTCGTCTTCGCCACCTTTACATAAAACATCGCACTTACCGAACATTGCTAATGTACCTACAACGATAAGTTATTAAGTTACGTCAGCTTACCTTCCAAGCGCTGCGGCTGTATCTGGCGTTTTCCCTCGCTTATCCTGCAGAACGCTATTATGATGAGGGCTGCCTCGACGACAGCTCCAGAGAAGTAAAACGACAACGGACAAAACGACAAGCGACACCGTTATGATGCCAAGGATAAGCCCAATCAAGCCAGCGTTGCCTAATATGAAAAAAGATGCATCAACATTATGCTGTAACAACTCGTATATATAATAATACTAGTAAATCTAACCAATGCTCAGATACTCGTCATTCGACCATATCAGCAAATAAATATTGTCTCCGTAAAAAATAGTCCGGCAAAGTCAGCGCTGCATCGTGCACGTAAGTGGAAATAAATAAAAACACTAAAAAGGAGATGTTGTAGAAATATTTTTTTGTGACAGCTTTTCGTTCTTTCCAAAAATATATTTTCATGACAAGCAAACCGCTTAATGAATTATATGTATATATATAATTTATTTAAACGGCCAGTTCTAACTTGGGTGGTTGGCTTGATGTTTCTATTTTCAATTTCATACCATATTTACATAAAATAAGTGTATCTAGCTACTTCTAAAGTGTTAAATAGGTAAGCGGTTGTTGAACGCCAGAGGCGTCGTGTAGACTATATCGCAGTCTCTCAGGAGTACATACAATGGATGTGATCCTGTTGTAAACTACAACGCTGTGTTCAGGGCTTACTTCAAGCGTTGCCTCACTTGAAGTGAGCGCGATCCGCCATGAAACAAGAACGTTTTAGGCCCTGGGGCGTATCTGCATGCTCTCCCTTTCTATTTTGCGTTCGCTTTCCATTATGAAATTTTACTAATTTATGAGCAGATAGGCTGCAATGAAGCGCCAGGTGAAATAAAAACAAGCCAAACAGGATTACACCTCACCGACACTTCTGGAGTAAACACGTGTATGTCGTTAAGTCCTATCTCTAGAAAGGAAAATGCGAAACGAGGTCGCAAATAGAATTCAACTTAATAGTAGAGTGCACTCTATAAAATCATGGGCAGACGACGCTAATTTTTAGACTATAAGCGTAATTAAAAATAAAGTAGTTCCTAGTTGCTAAATGAATAAAAAGTCGCAGACTACATAAGTTACTAAGCATTTGACAACTTTATACATGTCTGCTCTAAAAGTAGCCGTGGAGAATCTTACGCTTTCCGACTTTTTTCTAGACCGGCGAGAAACTACGGAAGACATTTATCCAGGCTGTGTCCTTTACGATAAAGACTTAGGTATCGCCAGTACGGCTAATATCGTATAGAGATGAAGTGTCAGCGTGTGAACAAAAATTTAAAGCAAAATACGTATTCCTCTAATGAAAACATTTAAGATTGTGTTAAAACATCAAAAGCACAGCACTCGGAAAGAATGGCTTTCTTTAGCTTCCAAATATACAAATCGAGGACAAGACACAGCGGGGGCAAAAGAACATCGTAGCTTTAATAAGCCTCAATTCGCTTGGAGCGCCCCAAAAAGCGCAGAGTCTCACTGGTTACCCTTCAAATTCTCGTTTTGCTAATGGGATTTTATTGCATCAGATTGGACGACGGCAGCCGACGAAAGCGTACGTGTCGTGCGTGCGCTCTAGACGGAAAACCTGGAAGTTTTCCAGAACGAAGCACTGCTTGTCGCTTTAACGACCAAGCTTGGCAACCAAGAGATTCGTTTGTGGATGTTTGCGCGGGTTTAACACTGCAATGGAATCTATGTAGTAAGTGAATTTCCCGATATAACGTACGAATCTATAAGCTTGTGACACACTAGCGCCGGACCTGGTTGACATATTACTGGCTGACAGTGAGAAGGATATGTACAGTGAAAACACTTTAATGTATTCGGATATATTTAGAATGTATATACTACACTTTTAATAATTGGATTTAATTTGATCTACAGCCTTTTTGTGCCGATGGCCGATTTATATATGAGTATATACAGATAGCCAGTTCTATGTTTATCAACTATATTGGAAGCGAACGCCGCGCGTAATCCTGCGCACGAAAAGAGTAATAATGCTTGTTTCGTACTACGGGTGTCGCAGCTTTGTTAGAAATTCTTCATAGATTTTGGATTCGAAACATTATTGTACTTAGAAATAGGATGCGTTTCACGTATTTAATATTTGCAATTCACGTGTACGTACTGAATTTTTAGATTTTTTTATTACGGAGATAGGTAACAGGCTTGTTTGTGAACATTATGCAGCGTAAATAAGGCTGCAGCTATTCGATACACAAAATAAAAATAGAATCGATGCATCTATAGGGTGGCTATAAAGATGACGGCATATCCGGGACTTGAGCCCTTTGAATAATAGTAATGAAAGGTTCGTGGAGCAATTTGATTTGGATAAGCACCCCCTATAAAAGATGAATTGTCTAACGCGTATACAAAGTGTTTTACTTCGGCAAACGTTATCGTGCACTTACTTGAATAGTAGCCATGACCGTCGGGAAGAGTTCTGACACTTCCTTTCGTTGTAGTTGAGGCCATGTGAGTTTCGTGGGCGTCTCCAATGGATGCCACTTGTACCGTGAAGTTCAGCTGGCTTCCGCCAGCCGAGTTCGTAGCCCGACAAGTGTAAGTTCCACCGTTAAGAGTGCTAACGTCACTCAAATACAGCTGTGCAATAGAAAAGGGTGCAGCATAAGTAGTTCTATCGAAATAAATGGATACATTGTATTGAACAGGTCCTGCGTAATATCATATGTGTTTCAACTGACCGTTAGAATAAGTGCAGATACTATATTTGGGATCAAAGCATCGTTCAAGAAGGACAGTCTGTTCAATCGAGCTAAATACGTTTGACAGCTCTATACCAATCAATTAGCTGATAACCATCAACGTACACTCACACCAGTCATGAGGAGGCTAGGGGAAAAACAAAGCAGACGTATTATTGGCTAAGGTGGCGAAATGCGCAGCCATATCGTTGTCGCTAGAGAACTTTGAGCGTAATTAGGAACAATAATAACATTTAGACAAAATAATTTAGGTAAAAATATTATTGCAATTAGGAACGTACGCATACCTGCGATGCCGCGAGGGAATCGTTAATAGACATTACTTTGCCTTCCTGCGCTGTATCCCCTACGAACCATTGTAAATGCGGTGCAGGCATTCCCCATGCTTCGCAGTACAAGGTCAGGTTGCTTCCCGTGTGTACCTGTTAGGCCACGTTAGCAAGGTCAGTTTAGTGAAAAAATATTCTGACTACTCATTGAAACGTAAGCTGGCTCCAGTGAAACGAGGCACGTCGGCCGCCGAATAGAATGAACAATATAGACTTTTGTTAGAGGTACTGACTCTAAAGGCGGTATAATATTTGGACAGCATGTTGCAGTGAGAAGCGCGCAGCTTAGTCGGATAAATAAGAGACGCGCTAAAAATCCTAAGCCATCGTGTAGGTTTTCAACAATGGCTGGCGTCAGATGACGGGTCGCTGTGGCAAATCCCCTATGACCTCTACTTCACTAAACGAACACGGCGAGTGCTCGTCGTATTCATATGTTGAAACACAAATGGGTGGAGTTCGCATCATTCTCTGAGCACAAACCTTATGATAAGAAGTTTTCCACGTATTTCCTCCAATTTGGCAATGGTTCTCACGTACGATTCCAACTTGCGTATAATAAACCATAGCCTACCTAATTCGTACGCCGTATAGTACAATTTATTGTGATATCGAACTTCGATTTACAGTTCAAACGAAAACGGCACTAATCAGTTCCTATATATATGTGAACATGCTCAAGCACTTGTTCCACAAAATTGCGGTATATTATCGATGCGTAAATCAAACGTTTCGTATATCGCGCAAAAGGCGTACCGCGAAACCGGTAATTAGAGGAAGCAGCGTCAAACTCTGCAAACGAAGCAGCCTTAAGTTCAGTATCAGGAGCAGCGTTTTCAAAATGATGACGAAGGCTAGAATGCGCCATCATAGCTTAATAACGCCCCGTTGGTATCGTGCGCCAACACCCGTCGCTGCGTTTGCTAAAGCTCTGGCGTAGTCAACCCAGCATAAACAGTACCAGCAGCGACATCGATAGAGTCGAATATCAGCGCGAGAGAAAACAAAAGACAGTGGGGGAAAGAATGTCCACGTTTCCTCCTTTTTTCTTCACTATTCGACCAGGGGAACGACAACTTATCTAATTTTGTCCGAATATTGCCTTCGTTGATTCGGCAGCTGTGCGCGACTAGCGTACACTACTGTATGTTGCAGCCTGCCTTCCTGCGTAGCTGATTATGTTTTACGAACCTTATAGTCCTGAGCGTTGAGCGTAAAATTGGGCGGGCACGAAAAAACAGCGTCGGGCGTTTTCTCCCACGAGAGGCCTCTGATCGTTTCGGGCTGGTGGCAAGTTGGAGAGTACGAAGTCGGATGGTGTTGCGATAGCCTGAAACACCATGACAGAGTAAGTACAGAGAGAATACAGTAAGAAAGATATCGATGCATTAGGTCACCGTCAAACGCATAATGTTTACGCATTGTTTCTGGCTTCACCGCACGGAAACGTTCTATGTCCGCCAGACATGATAACAGGTGTTGCTGTTACAGGTCACTCTCATTTGGAAGGCTGAAAAAGGTACTATACCGTGAAGGTATCTACTGTGAACACGGATTTCTGCCGGCATTTGCACAATAAGTTTAAATAATCATCATCGAATGTCAATAATAAAGTGCACTACGAACATGCTCATGTGAAGGCGAAAGCTTCCAAACCCAAATAGGTGCTTTTGAAGGTAAAAAATTAGATACTGTGCTGGCTTTACACGTATGCGGGTCGTCACATGCACTCAAGTTGTGCTGAATGATTCTTTTCTCGAGTAAGCACACATGGTCACACATTTCTCCTATACAATTAAATTACTATAATACTATAATGTTTACATGAGTAATTCATAGGGTAACTTTAGAAGTGATAGCTGCAGAAAGGAGCTTTATCTTCTCCGTAGATTCTACCAATAAGTTCTGTGGAGCTGCTGTGGAGTACACTAGATTTAACTAAACCTAGCAGGTGTAACGTCCATCAACCCTTTTATCATCATGTTCTTCCTATTATATGTAAATAATACGCCAGCATTGAGTCAAATACGTAACACATACCCATGACTATTCTAATGTACAGTCCGTCAGTGCACTTCCTGTTCGATTTTGAGAATCTACCTTTGGCAGTTGCAACTTCTCCCACCCGTTAACTGAATAAACCCTATTCTATGAACTCTACGTGATGAATCTTCCGAGCTTAATAGAATTATAGATTAACCTGTTTCGAAGGTCAGCGATCTCTATCTCGCTATCGTATTTAGGCAAAAAATACAGACGTTGGTGCTTGGATTCGTTCGGTACACAGTTTATAAAGCTAGTTCTTGCGAGATGTTTATATGCTTTGTCGAAGCCGAAATTCTGCTGTTTATCATTGCTGAAGTGAAGGTCTAACTTTAATAGGTGCCTTTTACTTTGGCACTGATCGTTCGTCTGCGTTTCATGCTTTCCTCAAATAAGAACAACAACAATAACAACTGACCTTTACCCACTCTATATAAACGGAGTAAGCTGTTCGTTCCAAAGAAGTTAGTAAGTTAATTGCTTTCTTCACACCAGATCAAAGTGGTTCATAATAATAACAACTCGTTGTGTAAATGAATTTTACGGCCAGCCGTTCATAGGAACTCGAATGCTCTTATACAAACGCTACTGTCCGACAACTAACCAGACGTCTATTCCTGCAGGCAGTGCCACTCAGACCTGCTTCTAGCGCGTGTAAACGGCCAGCGCGTTGCACACAAATCTCTAGTTATTCACGATGCGTTCAATTACAATAAAACGGGACATATTAATTTTGGGTATATCCATACTAAAGGCCGATAAGCTATAGCTCGTACGTGGTAATGACTAAATAGAGGTTTCTTTTGCTCTGCTGCATTTTTAAGTGTCGACCTTACCAGTCCCGGAAGGGTCGTAGTCGACAATCGCAGTTCCAGGCGTTGCCGTCAAGGGAGATGCCATGCAACTTAGAAAGCGGTGCCATCGTGTGGGCGGATATAAAGCTGATGAGGTTGTCGTCAAGTTTAAGCACCTGTAGGCTTCCCAGCTGCGCAAAGGCGTCCCGGGCGACCGTCTCAATCTTGCATGAACTCAATTCGAGGACGCTAAGGCTCCGTAAGTGAGCAAACGATGCGTCTGCTAATACCGTAATT
Organism: Varroa destructor; assembly: GCF_002443255.2. Classification (NCBI taxonomy): domain Eukaryota; kingdom Metazoa; phylum Arthropoda; class Arachnida; order Mesostigmata; family Varroidae; genus Varroa; species Varroa destructor. The sequence goes on along the minus strand of NW_019211454.1, from coordinate 53,481,090 downwards.
GGGTTGCCTAGGAATGTTTTTAAAGGGAAAAATGAATTATAAAAAGTATTTATTACGATGACAAGGTCTAGCATACACAACAGCGGTAGGCCGTAGGTCATGTCTCGAAACGAATTCGGCTTGTTAGGTTAGTTTAAGATATAACGGTATGGCGTCATCTAGTGCCGGAATAGTCATAAGTAGTACCTTTTAGTAAAAGGTGTCGGAGGCTGACAAGGTGTTTAAAGGCATTTGTTGGCACTGCACCGAGTTTATTGTTGCTAAGGTCTAGCTCAACAAGGTTATTCATTTTATAGAATGCGTGCTCCTGCAGCTCGCGCAGCTGGTTCTGGCTAAGATAGAGCTTTTGTAGGTTGACGAGGCCCGCGTTCGCGACCTGGTTGTTCTGCAGCGCCTTCAGATTGTTCCATGACATGTTTAGCACCTGAACGCCTGCAGCAAAAATGAAGAAGTCAAGCGTCAACAAATAACAAACAGAAAAAGTAAGCGCAAGGAGGAAAATTTTTGATGCATTTTATCAAGTCAAGGTAAAAGTATTATTACCGCTAAACTGTTGCGAAAATAAAATAGCAGATCACGTTGATTATAATTACGAATACAATAGCAGTATAGTATGAAGACAGACAGCAACGAAGAAGGTGTTTGCGGGACGTTACCTGATAACAACCTTGGCCAGCTTTTACGTCTCGATTCACCTATATGTTTCGAGTTTTTCGTCTGATTGTATCTTAGTTAAGCATTGGTTCAGACGGCTCACTTTTTCCAGTACGAAAGCAAGTATATCTATGGCCGGTTTTGGATCTGAAAGTCCTCAATTGGCTAACGCTTTACCACTGCACTCCCATTCGCTTACCTTCATCTAACTCTGTCGGTAGGGCTGCAAGACCTAGTTCCGTACAGGTGGCAGACATTTTTCCATTCCGCCAAATACAGTGGCAGCTTTGATGGCAGCTAAATGAGGCAGCAGCCCGGCTAACAGTTGTCGTTATGAATACAAACAGCAGAAGTAGCAAACGGCAGATCGGTGGCAGGTGTAGATGCAGCTGCTGTAGTTGGTATGGGCGGCACAGCTGCACGGAGAGCAGCTTGCCCCGAGCCACCGGAAGCCGCATCACGCTACGCGGCCACAACAACACCGACACCTGCAGAACAAACGGGTGTGTAATCGGACAAGGAAGCAGTCAGAAATGAAACGCGCAGATGGATTTGGGGTCTGACCTATTTATTATATGTGTCAGTAATCTACAGTGGCACAGATTATACTATATGTAGTTCATCTAACTGGATGATATAAGCGATGTATGTAGTATTTACTTGAATTGAGAATTGCGTGCAGGAATTATGGTTTAGCACATCAAGAATCAATCGTAGAATGTTATAACTATATATAGCAACTAATTTCCGATATTGCTACATGAAGAAACGGCTTCTATTTATATCACAGTGAAAAGTCTAATTTGAGAGGCTCTTTCAAAACACATTCTTGATCGTTCATTTATTTATTAAGAAAATAAGTTTTTTGCGCATTTTCGGGCAAAACACTGTCCATCTACGCAGTGTGATACCGTCTAAGGCATCCCAGTCTACGGAAGCGTCCACTGTCCTTTCCGTCGACAGAAGAGATATGGCAGGTAGCCGCGTGCGTCAGCGAGGATAACCAATCTCAGAAACAGCAGCGGTTGCCAGTGCGTGTATCAGTCTGCAGGCATCGTCTTGGTGCTGCTCGTGAACGTTAATGTACATAGATGTGTGAGGCCGCAATTGGGTGTTTACAGCCAAAGAAGGTATTTGTTAGCAGAAAAATATTAATCACTTAGTTCAGTCGGCCAAATCTGGACGGACATATTTGCCGGGATAGCTTAAATTGTTCGAGCTCATGAAATACGTTTAGGAAAACGGTATCGTGTACTTATTTATGCAGTGATTGAATAAAACAGACTCGACACAGAAAGAGAATTTATGATGTCATTTATAAGTTTTGACGTCAGACAAATTGCCTGTACGAAGATCGCCTTAGGCGCATAGCCTGAATAATTCTGTGTGGGAAAGTAAGTTGACGTCAAGACACTAGAGGCGCCAAATATTATACAATGGGATGTTTTGTATTTGTACTGCTAGTAGAGTCGAGCTATTCGGCGTAAATTTGTCATTCTGAATATGCCTACGGCGCGTACTAGTACTGCAAATCTGATAGTCTTCAGTGCATTATTGGATACATAGTTACAGATTTATTGTTTCGTTACGTAGCAGTAGCATTATAACCTACGGCTACGTTTCCCATGCATTCCTTTCGAACTGTTTAAATATGTGCAAAGATAAATGACATTCACCCTGAAGCTTCCATCACGAAGATTTCCCTTTCGCATTTTACTGGTATCTGTTTTAGCTTCTAATAGCATAATTTCGCTACTGGCCAGCCTACGTCAACGACTGCTTTCGTTTTCGTTTAACGTAACACACGATGACATCGCATAAAAGAAGCGAGTTAAATTGAAAAATAGTTGATAACACGCGACAGGTTGGACGAAGGTCACGAAATTGTGGACAGCAGGGCCATCTGCCAGAAGAACCCGCTACAGGACTGAATACGGCCATCACAGAAAAAGGGCTATCGAAATAACTCAAGGAAAATAGAGGAAGACTAAATCGACGGCCTCAACTTTTTCTAAGTTGAGGCCGTCGATTTAGAGACTATCAAAAATTAGATTGCAGGAATGCCCACGTTGGTCGATACCGCCGCTGTTATTGATACCATTGTGACGCTTCATATTGCCGATTCCTGAGCTTATGAATAGGAAACATCTTGAGGGAGATATGGCACAACAGCAGCACCGATTGATCCATGCTGCAACATGATGTTGTCATACGACAAGGACAGGAAGAGTCTTTCAGTGCATATTTGGGTTTAGAAAGCACGAAGCGTGATTGCGTTCGCGTTATCGTATTCCTCGATGTCGGCCTTAGGGGAAAGATACTTGAATTTCCCTTTTAATGGTCTCTCTACAGGAGGATCTTCTACCCCTGCGACTGACCTCAATTATTACTGGTATGAGAATGTTGCGTCTTTTGTCCGCCCTTGAAACAATACTTCGTTCATCGTTTAGCCTCTCGATGGATCAAAAAAAATAGAGAATGCACTGGGAACTACCTCGAAAGGTTTCTTGCCTTATAAACATATACGTACGTATGTATTGTACATATAGTGCATGCTCACATGTATGTAGTCTATCATGCTGTTCTAAAGGATACAGCTAGTGCCTGTAAGAATCGACTACGATGATAGATCATAGTAATACAAGAGCTGCAGAAATCCTTCGAACTGCACTCCTAGTATTGACTAAAAAGTGCCTTCTGCCCATAAGATTTCGATTGAAGCTTGTAGCTGGCGCCCGACTCTGAAATTTCGCGATAACTAAGTTGGGACTGTAGACAGCCATTGGTCTATAAAACTGCCTACGAGTTTAAATGGCACGAACTTGATCTGTAAAAGGTATGTGATGGAATAAGGGAATTATTAACTCGTCGACTTCGCTTGGTAGGGGACGTTTAGGAGTTGCTGACGGTCTTGCGCGTTTTCTATTATTACCACACTCGAAGTTTTGGCAAAGTCAAGTGATTTCGCCTGTTTTTCTATTAGTGCATCATAAGGCCTCTCCCTTGCTCTCTCCCTTAAATCCTCGGCCAAAGCGATGATAGGAAGGAGAAGCTCGTTTGGGACACAAATGGACAACCGTTTGCGACAGCTAACTGGGGTTGCCTTTCTTTACTGGGCTAACTTGTAGGCGGAGGTATAAGGGATAAACTCACTCACCCTCGTCTTGCTCCTGATTATTGCCCCGCCACGCAACCCTGTTCCAGGCTAAGAATCATGTAGTTTACAATGAATGAAAGCAAGTCTGGAGCCATACGAAATGCGAAGAGCGGTGCTAACATGGTTGGTAAGAAATAAGTTTCACAATGGTCCAAACGAATCAAACAAAAAAGAAAAATAGCAAAATCTCAAAAAAATAAGAAAAGCAAAGCTACGATGAACCAGCTAGCTATGCTGTTTCAAACATAGAAGCTGGGCAACCATTTTACGTTCCATCGCGTTTTTTTTTTTTTTTTTTTCACTACGCTCAGTTTGGTTTGGAATTTCACTTAGCTGTAAGATTAATTCAAGTCGTTTCTGGACGGTCCATTGCGGGCTCAATTACGCTTTGATCACCACGACTACACTCTAAAGGTCTTCCCTTATCTAGCAATATCACATCATTCCTGGTGTTCAGGAAAAGGGATATATGCGCAGGGACTCACACCGTATCTTCCTTAGGTAACCCTTTACTTAAAGACTGCATTTTATCCGTTTGGCTGCTTCTGCAAAACTTTTCAGGTTGAATTTAGTGTTTTCACAGTACAGTTTCCTCTTCGGTCACTGCTGTAAAGGGGTTAGCTTTGCTAAGGGTACTATATATCTATATCGGACAACCATTTTATCTGTAGTTGCTGCTCATTAAGACGAGTGGACCTGATCTAACTTTCAGCGAGCAGCTTAGTAAAACGCTGATAGCTTACACAATATGCGCGAAGATGTCCGCCGCTCGATCGAAATAACAAACCCAATAAGGTATCGCTAGGGGACAAAATCATTTGGCCTGCAGCTGGTTGCTGCTTTGCTTTAGGAAAATCCAGAGGGGCTGATGGTACCGCAGCTGCCAGGAGGCGTCTGAGCCATACGTTCAGCAATAGACTTCTTCCCATGCACTCCGTGAAGCGTTTCCAGCTAAACATGGCTACAAAGCAAAGGTATGGCATGAAAGGGAATGGAACGGAGTGTTTTGGTAGCCGGAAAACATGAGCAATTCGTTGGTTTGCCGATACGAAGAATGTCGCCGAGTTGGCTGGCAAACCATTGGACGTTCGGTCGGGTCCACGGGCAACTCGAAGGCCGAAAACAAACGTGGCCCTCTTGGCACCTTCGATCAACAGCCCATAGACACATCAGCAGCTTCGTTTGCTGTTGGCTCTTGTTGCCGCCACTCGACGGGCGAGAGAAGTAGTGATCCAACGAAAACTGTGAACGAACAGAAAGCAACGGAGAATGAAACAACGAAAAGCGGCTGCTTTTTTTGCCCATTTTCTTGTCTCTCATCTACGACGGGCGTTGCAATTGTAACAGTGGTGAACAAGCGGCCGATGGACGGACAGGCCGGCGGACCCTAGTCGGCAGGTCGGCTTCTTTCCCTTAGCCCGTTGCTAACACAAAACTGTTTTTTCTTTTACTAGGGACCTCCTACCCTGCTTCTGGGCCAGCGACTACTGTTTACTGCCGCTGCAGCTGTACCAAACAGCGATCGGTGGCTTAAGAAGGTCATCGTTGATGCGCTCCACAGCCAACAGGGCGGCGCGTAGGTAGCTGTGCACAGGGAAGCTTTACTGGGTTGGTCTTACAACTTTCTTAGCTCAACTGCTGGAAGTCCGTCCTGTAAGGAACGAGTTTCGACAAGCCACTATTTTTTGGCTTTCATCCTCTTTTCCCTGAAGACCATGTAGTAATACACGCTGACTGGACTGTCAAGAACTGGAATGCAAGCGGGCTGCACCTCTGGATCCGTTAGAGGAAAGAATGTCTTTAAATACATGTAAGCAACGACATGACGATGTTAGGAATTACGAACATCGCATCGGCATTTCATTCGACTCCTTCCGGCACCACGGCTCCACCAAAGTTCCAAGTATTTTACCTAGGTAGTTGCTGCTTCAAAGTTCGTCGCGTCGGCTCTGATCTACAGCAGCTAACATCTTCCGTCTGTCTGCTCTCTGCACGCGCCATTGTTTTTAACAGTATTAGAGACTACATACGAATCGATAAATTTGTTTTCACTACCATTGCTTCTGACTGATGCCTGCCTGTTACTGAAACATCAAGCCTCTAAAGTCAGTTGTGATTTTTCTCTCTGTTTTAATTTTTTTTCGCTTTGTCTTACTCGCATGTGACTCCGTTAGATTATGGTAACTTCTACGGACAAAGATAGGCAAAAGAGTAAATCATAATGGAAACGAGACAACACCCGACAGGCTAAATAAGCAGTTTTATCTAGAACAACTGGTATGAAACATTGTACCACGCACACAGTCATCACTGGTTCTAAGATCGCTGTTATTGTGGGAGCCACCCAGGATGCAAACAAAGGTCCTTCTCTGGGTTTAAGTGCGAGCCACTCACTACCGTTTCGCCGTCGCGGAACCTGGCTATGTTTAATAGGAAATTCTCTCCTGAATAGTCTCGCTGATAGAACCTGAGCCGCCGGACAATACGATGATAAAAATCTGGCCTTTTCCGGAAACGGTGCGTCAGCAACAACGCCATGTCGGGGTCATATTTTATTGGGAATTAGCCCAATTTGTCCCCTGTAGCCCCCCGATAACTCCTTCCTGTGCCCTATTAGGCTGTAGTTCTGTACCCTGTTTTTATTTTTGCTTCGCCTGAATAAACCATTGGTTAGCCTTTTCTCTGCCTCTTTAATTATTCTAGTTTTATGCTCTGTGGTCCTACTTTCCTGCTCTTCTGACAGTGCAGCGTAATGTCCACTTAAAGATGATACCTTTTGCGCTGAGTGCATGTCTATCGGCATCTCTGCATACTACATCACGGGAGCCCCTATATATATATATATACGGACAGAGAGAGAAAAAGAAGGAGAGAGAGGGAGGGGCTTCAAGTTTTTAAGGTTATGGGCAGGTGCTGTTTTGATGCATGTTATAGATTCTTCCAAATGGCTACTGTCATCACTTGTCATTGTACATTACGCAGTCCATGGTAAGGGCTTGTACCACATATGACTACAATGACTAAATAAAACATATTCTCGACCTGCCGCTTGTCAGACACGTCCACTATAAACTATCATTATTAATTCAGAGTAGTTGTTTGCAGATTTAACCTTGAAAGTAAGTTTTTTTCAGACATAAGTTTGTTAGTAAAAAAGTTTGCTTGCTAGACGAAGCCTACTCGCCAGGATATCATGACAGCAATCCATCTTATAAGCGAAGAGCAGTCTATGGGGTGTATTATATTTTATAAGCGAATCTGCTGGGTGGACGTATTTACTGACAAACATCTTCACTGTTGAAAGACGCAATAAGGCGACTCTCACAGGCTAGGTCTATTCCAAAATGTGGAGAGGAAAATTCGGCCTTTTCAGCTTATCAAGCACAAAACGCGTTCGCGATACAAATTGCAAGCTCTATGCTGAATCTATATATGGATATATACCTTGCTAACTCGTTAGCGCTTTCTGACAATTCAAGTCTTCAGAATAAAAAACACAACGTTTTGTATTATTATATTATTATATATATTATATTGTATTATTATATAAACATATGATTGCATTTTTCCAGACGCGATATTTTCAGAGAAGCCTTTTTGTGGCCATGCCTACTTACCAAAGCCAATCAAAATCTGCATTCATAGTGGACCATTATATAAAAAGTGTATGCTCTTCATTTATTCGATAGAGTCCGAATACTTATTGTTTGTTTATGGTAGTATTTTGCTCGCATCCTATCATTCGTTTACCATGACAAAATGAATTAGAAGAATTTGTCGTGATATTATTCCGATAAGACAGCGGAATCGATGGTTTACTTGGGTTCAGACGTGTCGAAGAACAACTTCAGTGGTTTTTGGACTTAGGTTATAAACCCTTCAAGTTTATGTGATGGGCCAAAAGCGATTCCTTTGCCCAGAGAGGTAAAAATAGAATAGACGTGAGAGACACGTACACCACAAAGGCGTTTAGAAACAAGCAAACGTAGAAGAAAAGCGTGAACGTACTATTTACTAAACAAATTATTTCCCGCCTTACCAATTCGTTTTGTTCCCCTGTACCCTACAGTCCTTGGCCCACACCCGATTCTATGTCCATCTCGCTTTGAACTCAATGCAAAGTCAAATTGTATGTCTTAAGCGAGGGGCAAGTATGAGTCACACAGGTATTATCAGATTTAGAGTCAAAACTAATTTTTGAAAAAAATGCCATATTGTCGTTCACCATGCTGCATTGGTATTAACTAGATCGTCGAAAGAACAGCCTCAAATGCCGGCGGCAGTAACAAAAAAAGCAACTGTTTTAATCTTTTGTCATATTATCTGCAGACAATGCTTTATTTATTATAGATCACTTCTTTATTTAAAATGATGGTAACTGCTGTTAAGTAGAATAGCACTGATCCAAATAAGATAAAGACGACTGAGTTCAATTTAGCGAAACATGCTTTAAGTACTATAATGAAAATAGTCATTCATAACCGAAGTCTGTCTAACTGTGGCCACTATAAACTTTTATGGCTGCTAGAAACCTAGACTTCCTCGTTTAGCCTTCGTTCGGCAGGCATAGTAAAACGTACGGTACTGAAGACGGCAGTATTAAATCATTTGGACGTCGCGTTTATTCGCAATTAGTTGAATGTATTTTTCTATCCAGGATTGCGAAATTGCGTTTTGCAAACCTTAGATCTAATCGATGGAGCGGACGCCCTCGACCTATGATTCTTGCTATCGGTCATTTCTTGTCGCTTTTTTTCTGAAGAAACTGCATGCATATTGTGCGTATTATCTAGGCAAGGGGAACCTGACGGGGTATAGCTGGTCCTGCTCATCACACATAGAGCAGGCCGTTTCAGATGATATTCTGGAGACGAACAGCGATACGACAACTCTTATTGTCCAATAACGTTAAAGCTGATGTAGTACCCACAATGGGCGCACAAAGATTTCGTTGTAGCTAAAGGACGCATTGAACATACGATGCTGTGTTTTGCAGTTCAGTACTTTGATTACGTGTAACGAGAAAGAATCATTAAGCATCTAATGCAAACGCCCCGTCCTTCTGTTTACGTATTATAGTTTTCTATTATTTAGCGCTATACGAACGGTTTGATTATTTGAGAGAAATCAATTCCCGTGGCGAGTGTGTAAGGTAAGAAATCATCACTAGCGATCGATTCAAATCGTGCTTCATCTTCATTCTGTCATCATTTCTGTCGGAATAGTTTTCGGTGCGTAAAAACCATGCAGTGTGTGTCAGTAGTTCCAGTGACTATATAGAGTCACACTTGCCACGTTATTATCAGTTGATGTCTGACTATTTGGAACCTCCTAACCGTCCCCTCTAATGAGCTATATTTGAAGAGCTCAACTTATACCCGTGTTTAGCTTCAACTTCTGTAACGGCATAAATCGTAGAAGTAAATCGGAAAACCGTGTCATTTTTCTCGTTAAATTAAATGTAACGTGATTATCGTCAGAGAACAGCTGAGCTTTTCAAACGCAGCACTCTAAAATCATGACAAACGATAGATGCTCTACGATCCATTGTCAGGTGTGATAGTCAATTTCTTCTTCACTTATTATTTCTGGGGTTCGATAGTCGAAGCTTGATCTTCTGTGACATAGAACATTCTCCAATTAGACAATAATTTTTCTAAATCAAATTTGTTGAGTGATGTTAGGTCGCTGGATGTGCCCAACTCACTCACTATACGATTTCCACCTTGTCTAAAAGTTTGCTTCAAAGCAGGCTGTCTAGATACTCGCCTCTGACGTGTCCTGGGATTTGCCTCCATAGCAACCGTCGAATATTCTTACTGCTGTATAGTACGTTTGTATTTACGATACGGCTGTTAACTGAATTTTAATTGTCGGTAAAGTGGTTTCAAATGCTCTATGTATATGCTCTTCTGGGATGGTTCAGGACACTTATTATAATGATATCCGAACACTGAAACTTCTTAGTAGTCCCGTTCCGTGATACGGAACCCCATTCATTTGTATTTTAATATAGATAGATAGATAGGAAGAATAGAAGAACGAGCACGTATCGTTTTACTTGCTTTATTAAATAGCATCCGTGATGATTAATATGTGATAATATATTAATTATATATGTACATACGATCTGTACTTGAGGTGTTTTTAATACTTGTCTTCCATTTTAGTATGAAACACTCGTTCCCGTATGTAAATGCTCTCCAGTGGTAATGCTTGCTTTGAGCTTTTCAGAGATAGTGTTCCACATTGCGCATAACCTATTCTTCCTTACTTTCAGTTCCGCGTATGCATGTACCACGGCAGCGTTGGTAATTACGGAATAAAAATTATATGCTTGACATTCAGCAGCTACGACTCTAACGTTTTTACACGTGTTAATTTACTCGGAATTTCTTCTAGTTGCCGTTCCGCTGAAACGATCATGCGGCTCGTGCGTATACCAGTAATATTATCATTACTAGCGTCAGGTAGAAGGAACTAATAACGGTACGCTGATTCCTGCGATTCGTGGTTTGCATTTACGGTTCCACTGCGTGGTACGTGCAGTGTCCGCTAGCTTAGTTCCAAGAGACCACGCGCTAGCACTGGTTTTTAACTAACGGGGCGTATGTTTTGGTCGGCGAAACAGTTGTGAGAAGCAGGTCGCAGGACAGACAATACAAGTTTGGGGACAATGCTCGAAAGCCGATGCTGGAGAACAGATCGTTACTCGTGGTGCAAGCTGGCACTAAGGCGGAACCAAAACACTACAAGAAAGAAAATTCTCTAGTCTAATAAGTGGACTGTCTCGCGAGAATTGCGACGCCCGCCGTGAAGGTCAATGCTCCTGCTGCCGATCATCACCGCCCCGGCTAGACGAATGAGCTGGCATTTTTCAAACAATCAATTTTCGTCCCCTCAGGCGTAAGGTGAAACTATAGAGCCCACAAAGAGACAACGGGACGCTTTCGCCGACACACTTAGATTAGACGGTACAACAGTATTACTCACTCGCTGAGTTCGTAGTCGCTAGGAGACTTCCCAGTTCGAATCATGTACCTATAACTAGCAGCAACGTATTCTTGTCTTCTGCCTTACTTCCACAAACTCTCGACGACAAACATCAAACCCTTTGTGTTGACGCGCCCTCTAACGAAAGCTTCGAAAAATCTCTACGATAGTACAGAGAGCGTGTTATATTGTTACCACTGCTGGCTGGCTAATTCATACATATCTATAGTTTGATGTCACTTATTTGAATTTTTAGCAATGTACATATTGGAGATAAAAATTATTTTTTAGAAAAAATGTGCATACCAAACCTGTAGAAAATGAGTTCTGCAGTTTTCAAAGGGCGTTTAAGATGAACAATGCATATTATTGCACTGCGATGGTACACGGGTATTTGTATGAAGGGATAGCTGAGTAAACATTGCACTCCCTAACAACGAAAGACGCAACTACCATAAAATTCTCTGTACAACGCTGAAGATATCGCCTGGTTTTGAGAAGCAAACTAGCATCAACTAGAAAGGAATGAGATACTCGCGACGAGCGCCTTTAATATTCTACACCACTTTTCTTCTATCAAAAGAACAGCGCAACATTTCTCTTCTCCTTGACGAAGTCACCAGACGAGTTACGCAAGACGACAGTGCGGTGGCAGAGGCGTAAGGGCGGCTGTATGGTTGAGGAATATCCGTTCGCCAGTTCGTCCAACGTGGGAAAGGTCATGTTGCGTAAGGCTTCAAAGGCCGTGGGACGGTGTAGAGGCGGGTGAATGCCACAAAGTAGTCTTTCTCGATGAGTCTAGTCGTAAGAGCGCTGAGGTAGTCATTTTTTGGACAACTGGCAAACCTTGCAGGGCCTGAGCCGGCTAGAAGATCGAGGCGTCGCCTCGGCCTCAACCGGGAAGGAGTTGAGCTCAGTGAGAAAGCACCATGCAAAATCCTCGCTGCTTTTTTGTGGCCGTCAATTCCAGACCAGAGGCATATATCGGCAGAGAGTGATAATCAGTAGTAGCAGACGAGCGGCCGTTCTGCAGGGTACGCGTCGCGTTCTTAAAAGTTATAGCTGCAAGAGTTGGTTGAGCGCAAGTAAACAAGGAAGGCCTTAGGAAAGAAACCTGAACCAGAACTAGTTGCGTCGTGAGTACTCCCGCTGCCATAATCGTTTGCCTAGATAGCGCCTCAGGGCAGCAGCAATTCAACGGCAAATACTGGAGTTCGGCGTGCAGGACCAAAACCAGGGGCAAGAGAGCCTATATACAGCAGACAAAAACAGTCCTCTTCGACGGTTTTTTTTTACGAAAAAAAGGCACAGCTTCTAGCTAGATCGCTCTGCCAGTTTGCTAGTAGGCTGACGGGATACGACGATGCGGGCGAGAAAGAAATAGCAATAATACAAAGGAATACTGCTATTTTCACTACGACTAAGGTCAGAGTTGAGGCAAGTAGTAGCACGTTGCTTAAGTGTGTGCGGTTAACCCAAGTTAGGCGGCGCCACCGATATGGCGTATATCGTCAGTGGTTACACCATGTCCAGCTTGACCCCTTATGGACGCTATCCATTCCTCAGCTGCTGGTTTTTCTACCGCCGTTAAGGTCCCCCGTCCCTTTTATACCTTATGCCCCATTGAAGGTTACCCTTGCTCCTTTACACTTTCACCCTCTTGTACCTCTTAGTCACCGCGCCTTCTGCACTATCTCCGCTATTTTATCTCTCAGTTACTGTATTTTTCTTATTATCCTATTATCCTTTTTCTTTTTTCCTCCTTCTTTCTCATTTTCGTTTTTGCCTCTCGCGTCCTGCAAGGACTCTTCTTTCACTTCCTTTTTGGGAAAAAGATGAGCGCGGTAAATCTCTTTGGTGTTCATTGGGTGTTTCTCCTGTACCACTCTATTTGGGCTTCTGTTCGGTAGATGTTCCGAGCTCCCGCTAGCTACTAAAGACGTACACGTTTTTGGGAACAATACCAACGATGGCTCCGGTAACAAACGTCGTTCCAGTCAAGATTTCCGTCCGAATTATGGTCGAAAATTACGACAAAAATCATCGTATCGATGAGCAGTTTTGCAGAAGTGTTTACAATACCATAGCGAATCTATCAATCCAGAACCGGTTACGAATTAGACAGACTTTATTATGAAGAACGGTAAAATGGCTACTTAAAAAAGAGTGTTATAGTCAAACTACATATTAAATAGTAAGCTACTTAGTTATGACCATAGAAGTGTCTTTCAAAATAAGTTTTTATTTTTTGAAGCACCAATTCTATTTAGTTTTTTTGTCTTCTGCTCAAGGATAAGTTTGTATGAACCTTATTCCTGGCATTGATGCTTTATGCGAGAACGGTGGAGGCAGATGTGAGCGGTGAGCTGTGAATGGCAACGAGATAGTATTGTATTATCGTAATCGTGCTTTCGATACTTAATACACTGATTGTATTAAGTAAAACATAAAGAAGAACAGGATTACTTTGCATAAACATGTACAGCTCGGTACAAAACACTTACGAAACGGAAATTCGGGACTCAGTTGTTGAAGAGTTTTTTTATTCCTACCGCGATAGATTCTTATTAGGTTCCTACTATTTTAAGCATAGGCTTTTCCTGCGGTGCACGCGTTACTTTTTCTTCTCTCTCTAACTCTCTATACGGGCCATACCACTGTCACCGCTGCTACCATCAGCACTGCCTTCATTGGCACGCCAACAAGCGTCCAACGTGTTTGCGTACTGCGCGCACGACGAAGCTTCCTATGGCTGTGATGGCACTAACCTGTATGTATACCTGTGTTTTTGGTGCTTTCGAGGGCTCGTCATCCTAAAACCCGGAACTAAGCCCCACTGAAAGCACGTATAACAAACAGCGCCGCCGATAGCAACGAAACCGTCAACGACAGCGTCGAAAAAAAGAGCAAATAACAATGTGGGTCCTTAGACTGGGGCTACGGCTGGTCGACTGTCCCTCGGAAACAAAGTGCTGCTGCTGTAGCCGGCCTCCTGGTTTTTCTCCCAGGCTGTTGGCGTTGTTTGGGGAATCGGAGGAAGAGGCCAGGGCAAAAGGCGGGCGAAAGGAAGTGGAGCGCACATACAGGGCCGCCGCCGTCCTTCATCTGCCCTCGCTACTAGCTAGCTAGCCAGCCAGTTAGCCATCCTTCTATGTTCATTGTCCACCACTCCCCCTATTTCATCGTTGGAATAGCGAGAAACGGGTTGCGAACAGCGGGTGCAAAAAAAGTCGTTTCGGAAACAAAAACGGATATATGTCTTCTGTTAGCTTCAGGGTAACGGTTGATAGGATGTCGACCGAATATACATTAGGTGAGTGTGCCGAGTTCAGTCAGGCTTTGAAAAATGTCCCTCCTAACCCCTGTCACAGCCTTATATCGCCTAAAGTTGGTTGCCCTTTTGATTGCTGATGCAATGTTGATTTTTAGAGTTTTTGTGCGTCGGAAGTATGCCCTCTGTGTAAGTTTAGGTAATGATATATAAGTACAGACAGATGTTCGATTATAATTTTACTGTATTCTTGGACCTCAATCAAATCACAAACCAAATAGCTTGTCGCCTATGAAGTTTTAACTGAAGACTGGACATGCTTGAAAATTTGAATCATTCCAAATAGCAAAACCATCTGCGCTTCAATCTAAATGTGTCATCTGTTTGGATTATATATATTTTCTTTTTTGTATAATAAAAAAATGTGCTATATCACATTATAAGATGATAAATTACAAGGCCTTCGGGACAGGGGCCTTTGTACTCGGTGGACCATTGTTTTGCCATCAAGAGATCGTTTAGCCAACTCAGCATCATATATTGAAACAAATTATCGTCAAATTTATTTTATCTATAACATATTTATAGTTATGTTTAGTCTGGCATTCTACCGAGACTGAAACGCACATTCAAATACCGTCGCAAATCGGAGTTAAAAGCAAGGAAACGGTAGATATCCTATGTAAAGCCATGCTTCTGCTGGTGTGCTTGAAGGTTATTTTAAACCACGGCCGCGTCCCTAACAAAAAACGAGGAATGTTACCTATCTGTAAGCACTAATCTTCAAAGGGGAGGCAGTTCGTGCATAGGGTACGCGTGTACAATCCTACATTGACGGCGCAGGCTCTAAGTCCATGTTCGATGATTCCTGAAGTCATCCTAATTAACAGCTAATTTTATTTTTACCTTAATTTTTACTTATTTATAGCATAACTTCTGGCGGTGAACGCCTTACCTAACAACTGACAAAGACAGAGCTTTGCATATTTCGATCACAAGAGCTCGGCGACTGCTGTTTATCCCCGCTTGAAATAACACGAAGCTCTACATGACCAGCCTTCTAGACACTTGTTCGAGTAGATCCGGCCAGATTAAACGGTTGTTAAAGCGTGCACCGACCAATTTCATCTTGCCGAAAGGTGTCGCCATGATAATGCAATGCGTAATATACTTGCCGACTCAGCCTGAAGACACCCGGTAGTTACCCCCGGTATGACCCGAATATGTACGTACTCCGTTTTGCGCTGATACCCAGCCGTCTAAACCCAAAACACTAATCGAACTAGACGTAAAACACGAAAAAGATTGTTTTCATAAGCACCGACATATCACAGACTGGAACTAAGTAGCGTAGCTTAAACATTACCACCGATGAACACGACGTCCAGATGAGTATTGACACTTAGTAATTTCAGGCCTTTAACCGTGGACTTGTTTACGACAGTTATGAAATGTGGCGAGCGGTAGAAGACTAAAATAGGGAACAACGAGGAATGTTACTCTACATTGTACTTGTCAACCCTAAGGAAATTGTCTATTAAATACAATAGTGCCTGATGAACTCATGTTTCCGACGTTTTCTGTAACGCAAGGTTATCGACTGCTGTCGATTACGATAACTAATTTTTTCGAGAATTAAGGCCGCACAAGATAACTACCGCGGCTAAAAATCTTGCCCCTAAAGCTATGGCAATTATGCAGCGATATTCAACGTAATTGCTTTTTTGTTTTATATAAGGAATTTTTTTTCAGGCCCAACAAATGACTAGAACAACTTGAAATCTAAAGCAAACTAATATTAAAAGAGGCAATAGTAACGTTGGTACAATGCGACTACTGGTGGTACAAAATAACAATTTTCAATAATGGATCAGGTACGGTTTTCAGTGGCGCTTAAACAATCCAATCTACGACAACCTCCTAAAACCAAAGCAGCAAAATAATTTTAGATATATATATATATGTATATATATATATATATATGCGCAATTTTGAACATAAAGCTGTGTCTTGCGAACCTATTGACACTTTCAAGTTGCGGAGCCGCGTCGACGTTACAATATGCACTTTTAGCCACTAGCTTTTACAGCGGATTTAAGTTCACTAAAAAGGGTCACGATACGCATGTAGCGAGGCAGATATTACCATTGTTATTAAAGTTATTTAGTTTCTAAAAGTTGGCATTTTCGATACCTGCATAAAGAAACAAACGGACTCAATTTGGTGAATTACAGCAGTTTTCAATACTATGAAAAATAAATACACAACTTTAGACGTGATAATCTTGTGCTAACTAGAATTAAAATCAGGCGATTTACGTCTCTTTCTCATTTGTTCCCACATTGATTCATATATAAATGATACTGCATGAACGCAGCACATGGACCACTGATCATGTATCCCTTTAAAATTACGATCTAATGCTCCTTAGGATTCTCCTTTAATTGAAAATGTATATATTCTTTCTATGCATACTATCTAATAAAAATTGTGATTCGAACCAACTGCCAGACGTCTTGGCTTTTCGAGAGGCGAGTCATGCAACTATTTAAGTCCACGGACGGAGCAGAATAAGAAGACGACCAGTGTCAAACGATAGAGATCGGCCGTCGTTGAATAGGACACCGACAGATGAGGATCAAGGGTGCGACGAGAAAAAAGTAAAAGAACTGTGAACGAACAAACGAGTACGATCATCTTCGTCCTGACGGGAAAAACGGCCGAGATCCTATGGTGGCCCACAATAACGAACAAAACGAACAAAACAACAGACGATGACGACAACAACCAACGGAACGGAAGCTGTCCGACGTAGACGATGGTTACCAGCCGACACCAGAAAAAGGGGCAGCCACGCCGGGATAAGAAGTAGAAATGAAAAAAAAAGTAGCAGAACCTCGCAAAATTATGGCCGGCGCTAATAAGACAAATCGCAGAAAAACATATAATAGGGAGAACATCAGAAAAAACGATGGTAACACTTTCAATAACAACGACAAAGGCAAAGCCGGAAGGATTGTCGTCGTCGTTGTTTAAATTCAAATCTAAATAAGAGAATTGCCGGCGTTAGCCCAACTAATTCGCCCCTATCCGTTCTTGTCCTGTGCCTATTTACGGAGCACACAGACTGCCGTCATTGCCGCTGGTTCAGTTTCGCAAGCGAAACGGCTCGTGTGCGTTGTTTCCACCTTTAGGCGACCCTTAGTCTGTGTATTTCCTAAGCTGCTCGCGCGTTCTGCTCACCGCCTGGCACATGCTACTATTGTTAATGTCGACAGGGAAAAATAATCCCTTCCCGGCCTTATCAGTCGGACCCCGCCCCTTCCTATCGAGTTGTTCTGGCGTTTCTTTCGAATTCTTCGAAAGGAACGATTAGGAGGAGAAGGTGGACGAGGCAGGCAAGGAGAAAAAACAACGAAAAGGACTGGATGAAAGATAGAGGGAAGGCGAAGAAGCGGACGATAAACGTAGAGATGATAGTCGCTTGCTGCTACTGCTACTGTGGCCTGTTTGATTGAAGCGAGTGAAACAGCTCGACGCTTCGATCGTCGACGGTGGTGTTGCGGTTGCAGGGGCAAGCCTTCGTACCATCATCAGGGGCTGCCAATCGCTAAGCGTGCCATCCTTCGAACAAGAAGAAAAAGGACACAGAGACAGCGCGAACGTTCATGGCAACCGAAACACCGCCGGCGCCGTCAACAACAACCTCGACGACGACTACGACGATACCGGCATCGACAACAACAAACTCGTCTCTATAGCCTTGGTAATTACTCTGATGTCTCCTTCGCTGATATCGTTGGTGCCATGGCTGCTGCCGTCGAATTAAGGACCACTGTTGCCAACGCGGTAAATCCGACGATCGCGACAATCGGTTTGGCGACCATTTGCCGCCTGACTGGCTTCACCGGCATCGTTAGTAGCGGTAGCTGTGCAGGCGGCCGCGACAACGGTGGTTAACGGCGAACGATGGTGACTCGTCTGTCACGTTCAAACTGGCTCAGGACAGACCAAGACAGTGCAGCGTCAATGGTTAAGAAGTAGCGTTGACGGTAACGAATCTACGACTATGGCACTGTCTCATGGAAAGAAAGGGTGCATGTCGCTCGATGTAAGGCTGAAGTAAAGTAAGGGATAAAAAGCCGACCTGAAGCTCGGCGAAGTCGGTCCGCGAAGGCAAGGGGCAGCAGAGTCGGATGTTCGTTTAATAGTATTTGGAATGAAGGAACAAGGAGGTATTTAACTAACTGATAACAGACGACAAGGAGAATACTCGTTTGGGGTGCCTTGTCGGATTTTATGCGTGGGTGTATGTTCTTGATGCTGCTTCTTTTAATTTCCTTGCTGTTGTCGCAACGCGGTTATTACTGCTATTACCAGTTGGTGCCCCGGTGCAATTCGACATTCGTTTGCCGTGTAATCATGTTAAGCGTCAGCCTCAGTTCGGATCTGACGTCAAATCATTCGAAAGTACCCGCCGAGCAGATGCGAACCGGCAGCCCTTCTCTGCACATTTGCCTTCGTATAACGTAATGACGATATGATCGGTTATCGCTGTCATTAGCATTCGTACTATTACTATACTAACGATAACGAATTGCTATTTAGAGCAGTACCGCTGTTCTCCTGTTACAGCATAGTTCGCTGGTTCTGTCCCACTTAAGAAGCTTAAGCTAAACCCAAATACTCTGGGCGGGAAGGTTTTGTAGTATCATTGATTTAAAAGAGCAAAAAAATGTTTTTGACTTCAATCGCACACATGATACAAACGAAGACCAATTGGCAGACTTGTAGAAACAAACAAATAGCGTCACGTTCAGGAGAACGTTTTCAAAGATTTGGCAGAAGCAACGTTTGAAAAATTATTGGGTTATATGGCCACGTATAGTTCAATCGATTCCACGCAGTTTTAAAAATTATCATTTTTATGACACCTTCACCTGCCATTGCCCTCAGCCAACATTGATGTATCACCAAGATTAGAACTTAGTGCTCAAAGACTTTGCCCAATTTCAAGCATTCCTAATTCACTTAAAGTAGCAATTCAGTCATATAGATATATATATATATATATATATATATATATATATATATATATGTATATATAAAATTAACGTCAGATCCAACAAAAATACACCCATGCGTCCTAAAGATGATTGGAAATCATATGCTTTGTGTATGTGCGTGGCCGTCTTTATTTCTTATCCGATCTTTAGCATTCGGTCTACAAATCTGATTTTTAGTTAGTCGCTGACTGGGTCCTGGCGCTGCTGGGTGCTGCACTATATTTCAAAATCGGTAGATCTGAAGGGCTTACCTTGCTGAAACGTTGTTGTTTTACTTATATGCCTATACTTCCTCGGTCTTTTCTTTCAGTCCATAGATGCCTTTGTCGGTCTAAGCCGACGTCAGCTTGTCAGAAACTCCCGTCGCCCTACATCGTCGCCACTGCCGCCGTCGAACCTGAATGGTCACAGCTATGATGATCAGAGACTCGCGTCTGCTGGTGACGAATGGCACCATAGCGCGACGTCAGAGTTCCTCAAGCCGGGTAACCAGCAACAAATGTCGCTTGTTGACACCAACACAGAGGGTTTCCGCGCTGCCCAACCAGGTGGCCGAGGAGTTTTATTTGCTTCCTTTTCTCAAACGTTCGCGCACGATGGGAGCGCGTCATGAGAGCGAAGAAGAAAGAAAGTTACAGCAATTTGTAATGTGGAGTTTGGAAACAAGCACAAGGTCAGGCCCCAGGTACTTTTAATAGACCGTCATCGCCTCCGTTCGAGCGGTGGTGGTCCCTCGGCTACAGCAGCGACCCCCGACTTGCACTCGCACGGTCGTTAAGTGACAACGAAGTGAAAGAGCACAAATGTTATTTTTCCATCTACGGCAGAGGTAATAGTAATAGCAGCGGTGATACGTATAATCTGCCGTTCGACAGCTCTAACGCTATTCCCAGCGTCTGCTGGTGTGTGAACGACTGTGTAGGCAGGCCAAACGGGCCAACTCTGTTAGAAAACCTACGGAGCTACTACTGTGACTGTCAGCCAAGTGCAGGCCGGAGGACGTGCGACAAGAGGGACGATGTCGATGCAATTTCTTCCCCTTCCTTTTCTCCTACATGCTCCTAGTGCCGCCGTTATGCTGCAACATCTACTAGTTCACAGTCGGCCTGTTACTCATCTGCTTGACATGCCCAACGAGACATTGGCACTACGATGAAATACAGCGACACGAACATACAAGCACAGACATCCACCGTTTGGCCCGAGGGCGTACCATTGCGCCGACATTTTTGGTTTAGTTCATAAAACGGCTTAGATGTTCGCCATCATCCAGCGATTGGCAAGCCACTCTGTATACATCTGTATAGTTGTGGTGAGAACACGAAGCGGAAGACGGACTTGCACAAGTCCAGAAAAAGAGGAAGGATCAATATCATAACGCTTTGGTATTTTGCCAACGTAAACCTTTTGGTCTTATCTGGTTTTTAGCGGTATTTTCGAATATTATAGTGCTATATTGTTGATAGAATTACAGCTTTATCGATAATATTACGAAATCTTTGAATTCATTCTCAATCACAATGTTCGTACTGGCTTTCAAAGAAATTTTCCTTTTCAAAGCGTGTTACACATAAATTGTTAAAAATACTAGATGATCATTGCGTCGACATCGACTCGGAACCCACAGCTCTCGTGGGTTAAAAAATGAGCTTGTCCAAACATGCACCCCGATTCTTTTAAAGCCTCTCTGTATTCTCCGCTAAAGCAGCACCTTTCGTCTGCAAATCTCACCATTAAAATAAGCATCTCTACCTTCAACATTCGCACATTCATCCGAGCTCGTTCGCTACCGGCTGCTTCCTTAATCAAGAACATAATTTAAACCGACCACTTTTAATGTAACATATTATAAGTTTTGTTTGTATTTATATACATAAAATTTGCGTTTAAGAACAGCGGTGTCGAAACTAAAAAAAACGTTGGATTTATTTAGTCCTTATATTAGGCTTAACACTGAATTTATTTAGCAAATGAAGAACGAGCACTATGAGGTGAACTACATTCTGGCCGAGTCCCGCCAGTCGCCACCAAAAACAGTTCTTATTTGGAAGGGTTGTCCATGGATAAACGGGTGGCGGCAATTAGAACCGTCGCGGGCAGCTGATTTGGAATCAGTTTGATTGGATGGCTAGCCATCGATTGTCTCAACGCACACGAAATTTCTCCCCCCTTCATTGTCCTTCACTCTCGCTTTCTATTATTTCCTTTTTAATGTATATCTTTCTATTTTTATCAGAGAAAAAGCTGAAGGAGTTTATAGGATTCGTGCTTGCCTCTCTACGTGCTCACATCTGTGAAACTGTGACTCTACTTAGAAGAACTACCTTGTGAGCCTATATATCTCCAAGCAGCAGCAGCAGCCAAAGACAGCAAAAGCTGAAACCTAGAGTATAGGGAGTGCTTCTTCATTTCTCAGGTACCGTTTTTCTAACCACGCCCCTGTTTTTAGACTCTTTCCAGCCGAATAGAACAGCTTGGCAGGACCAATGCGCAGCAATCGATCTATCCATTCCTCTTCGTCGTCGTCCTTTCTTATGATAGCCAACTACAGCCGTCGCCATTGCCCCTCGGGTACACAGCGGCCACGGCGCGGCGATTGCAGCCGAAATCTTTCCTTGATTCTGTCTTTACCTCCTCCCACTACTCTAGGATCTCCTTTTTCCCGACTTTGAATATATATATATGAATATATATATACATATACGCCGACCCACGCATTACTACCGTGTTGAGTAGCGCTGCAGGCGCATGGGTGGAGCCTATTGGTGGAGATGGCGTTGTCCTCGCGATGGACAAACGACCCAGAAGCGAACGACGAGTAAGCGAGCAAACGCGACTAGCAACAGCAGTGGTTGGAGCATTGGTGCCGCGGCGCTAAGTTCAAATGTTTCCTCAATTCACCGCTGGTGCAACCCAGCCCTGCTTTTTTTCCGCATGCCTGATCTGAATCTCTACAAAGAACGATGCCAGGTTCAAAAAATCATCATCACAATCACCATTTATAATCATGGTTTCCTTGTTCTGACAATGTTGAGGAAAACGCGCCAGAGAATGTGAATAAGGCGAGGTTGTGGTAAGCATTTGGGCGAACCACGATAGATGCTGCTGCTCTTCTAAATGAGGTTTAGAGAGAGGCTGATGTTGCTGGGCAGGTCAGCCTCGAGTCTGTTCCTGACCGAAGTAGAAAGTGGAGTAAGCGTGAAAGGAACGAGCGACGAGGAGCGTGAACTGGAAGACAAATATTGGACCTGGCGGTTGGCTGGGTAGGTATGCAGAGTGGCTGCAGAGAAGACTGAAAAGAATGGCTTAGAGGCTTCGTGACAAGGGGAAACAAAAACAACGATACGGTACGATAAGGTCAAGACCGAGGTCGCTGGATGCTTGGTAAACATGGAGCGAGGGAAGAGCACGACATTCCATAGATTTAGCGCTTTCAATAGACCAAGCTCAAAACATGAATCCCTCAATATAAAATGCAGCGGCTTGATATATAGTAGTAGAAACAATGAGTGTGACAATATCGAACAAAGCAGTGAATTAGATGACCCTAGCAGAGCCTCTTTTGCATTTGGATTATTCATGTCCGGGTAATCTATGTGTGACGCCATTCGTCTTCGAGTATTGAATGCTAAAATGACAGTGGGTACAAGATTCAAGCCAGTTAGCGTTTTTTCGTCATAGTATTTGTTAGTCAATAAAGACACGCTGTCTACATTTTTAACTAAGAATGAGTAAAAAATGTTTTTTAGACAAAAAGCTTCAGTCAAGCTCCTACGATAAATTTATAACGATTTAAAAACGGTTTCGTGAAGGAAAAATTTCTACCACTTGATAAAGGTCTAGAACATGCACGATCATGTATACCACTATATTCGAATAACGTGATAATACATGATGTTCGCAGTCTAGATCAGATAATTTCACTTCTTCGTAAACATAACAAATAACATGGCCTTGCAACGTCATAAGAAGCAGTAAAAAATAAAAATGACTATCATCATGGTTATTTTCAAATGAGTACCTGTTGAGGGAAATTACCGACTCATGTTCAGAATGTTGTTTTTGTCAAGCTTCAGGTTCGACAGGATTCATGGATGCCAAGGTTCGGTATGTTTCGTTCATCCCTTGTTACCTTCCATGACATTTTCCGCCTTACTTATTCTTTCTGGCTGTCGTCCAATGACTGCAGTGATGCCCGCCATCAACGACATGACGACGAATACAAGCGAATCGGAAAACGAGAGGCAGCAATTTTTCTAGCCGCTACAATATGCACAGACCCACCAATAGGGGTCCGATGGAATCCTGAAGGATAGTAAGCAGAACACAGTGAATGAGCGTTTCTAATGACTTCCTTCTATGAGACTGCTCAAACGATGCGATGGAAAGACTGAAGTTAAAAAGACGACAGACAATACTCGAACGACCAGTCGGTCGCAAGAACGGTATGTTCTACGTAGGCCAGACGTATAGTAACTTTCCATGGTAAAAGTAGGAGAAGGGTGGCAAAAGAGAACAAAGGGCAAGGAACACTTATCGACAATACGCAAAACCGGCCCCTTTCCCTCCCGGTCAATCGCTCCGTTTGTGGCGATGCATCAATCTATTACAAAGAATGATCGCAGTGGCAGCAGCACACTGGGGCAGCTGATGTTGAGAACCCAGAGAGGAAAAGTAGTCTGGAAACATAAGGGATTAACTGCCTGAGAAATGAGATACTATTGGATGAGGTCGCCGTTAACTACCGTTATTACAAAAAAAGAGTGTGAAAGCAGTGGTATATACATATATATGTATGTATATTTATAAAGAGAGAGAAGAAGAGAATGGGTCTACAGTCTGGCACCACTGCCAATAGAAAAACGATGACCAACAAGAAACGAAGCGCTACTATTTATCTGGCGGTTTTGGGTAAGCAAAAAGAACGATCCGTTGGAATAACATCAGCAAATAAGGGCCGCAGCACCAGGCTAGGGTAATGTGCAAAGACTTTTTCGCAATTGCTGTTCGCTTATGCCTAGTCATCTTTCAGGTGCAATCATTGAAGAATTAAAGGTTTAAATTGGTAGTGGCAGACAAATCCGCTAGATACACGCGTTTTACGACATGGCCGAAAACTAAGGCAGTGTTTACTCCTAGTGAAATTCTGGACGCCTCGCCACGCTACAGAGATGAATAGCAAACAAAGCGAACTCGTCCATAAGGACTTACCTAGCTTACGTGAAGTACATTTAGCTTAGGTGTGAAGGTGCAAAAAAAGACAGGCTTTACGCTTATCAGTGAAAAGTGTTCGTGATGAGAACAGATTGGGCAAGTGCGTCGACGACAACAACTAAACGAAGGCGACGATGCCTAAATGATATGTTGGACTTCTTTTGAGAGCATAGCTTGACGGCGCCGTCAGCGTTGCGGCGAGCGAACAACGACGAGCTCAAGACTATGCAACTCCGCCGCGAGCTTGAATTGCCGTAGCGTTTTTGCTGGCGAAGTCGATCCTTTCCGATGCTCGGGGAGATGTTAGTATGGCATGTGTCGTTGGCCTGCGACATTGCATTGCTTCTAGAGCATAGCAACCGTACGAGTCGTCCCGCATGCCTGGCCTCATCTTCCCTAGCTGTGCTTACATTGGCTGCTTTTGTTGCTGCTGTACATTTGATTGTAAGTCACTTTGCGCAGAATTTTGAAATTAGGGATTGTGCTTGAATGACTGGAAAAAGACGTTGCAGAAGAGGGCCCGACTGATACGTGCTGGCGCGTCAAATTTCTTGACGTCCTCATTTCTGCCTGCTAGTTTTTCGCTTCCGTTTATTAAACGACAGCCTCATCGTAACTCCGAAAAACAGTGGAAACTGCTCTGGGAAGTTAATGTGTGGAAAAACGGTTGTACGGCTTCACGCCAAATGGAGTCAGTGCGCCTACCGTTGTCAGCCGGAAGCACAAATGAAAATTTGAGAAATATTTTGGTAATGCATACATATGTAGGTACAAGTCTAGACGACTAGTTAGTGCTGCGGTGTAGAAATAGAAATACTCGGAAATGAAAGGAAACGCAGTTTGAAGAAAGGCAGATTGCAGGTGTTATCTACGATCAGTGCTTTAGTCGTAACCTGCCAACGTTAAAGTTCCAAGATGGAATTGTCGACAGTCTTGAAACATTGCACATATCAGGCACTACGTTTCATTTTCGGACCAGAGCAAATTCGTTAAACACAATTATAATATACATTGGGAAACACTATTCAGTATTATAAAGATGTCTCACCTTTGCTCGCGCCGTTGAAGGATATTTATACACTGCATAGAGCCATTTTATGCTGAATTTATAATATACTGGCAACGCATATATCTTAGTATCGTATTGAGAGGTCTGACATCAGTGTAAATTAGTTTTATAGGCTGGACGCCCACACGGCATTTACTATATTTTACCGCGCCCTTTTTCGCACTGTTATATATGAGTATTCTAATCCATATAATAATCCAGTCCTAGCTTCGTGTTAGATATAGCCGCGTTCCATGCGATCAACTGCGGCTCGTGTATTTCTTTAACACATAGCTAACGGTAATTCAACAGGCTCGTTTTCCGTTATTAATTACAATAGCTTTTTTCATATCACTTCTCCACTTTCATCAAAAAACGTATGAGTATACATTTTCATAGCGTTCCCGCATAGAAACACGTTCTGTGCGCTTCCTATGCGGGAACACTATGAAAATCTCCGTTCATCTCTTTTCTCTCACAACAAAGGATCAATTTATCGTTTTATATGGTTTTGCAATCACTGTAGGTTCTCTAAAACAAGTGACATGCGCGCATGTCTTTACGTGTAAGCATATTTGTTGGTAAAGATAAGTTAAAGTACTTTACTAAATTGTCAGACTTGAGGCGTACTCACTTTTCGATCATGTTCCCGTTATTTTCCTGACATTCCAGCTTGTTCACCTTTTGCGTTTTTTCTTTCATTTTCGTTTTCGTATTTGTCATCCCTACCTCTTCACATCAACGGCGCTTTCCTAAACCTTGACCTTCTGTCGCCTGTCGCTTCTATGCTTCCTTCTTTTTCATTCTTTCCATAATACGTGCCCGACTTGGCCTTCTCCTGTCCTTGTCCAGACACAGCCAGGAAACTAAACAAACACCTCCGTCTCAACAAAAATGGAAACATTTTGGTTGATGGAAAGACAGTTCTCGTTCGCTTGCCTATTGGTTTGCCCTTTTCCACTCACTTCTTTTTTCATTCACTTTCTTCCTCAGACAGTTCGTAAGTCCACAGCCCTGCCATAAGTAACAACTCTGGAGGCAGCAGTAACAAGAGCTCTCGTGAGTGTAACAGCACTGAAATTGCTTCGCCGGCTATTCGGATATTATGGCAGTGCGGGTTCGTAGAACGCGAATAGGTACTCGCAGGTCAACTGACTGCCGCGCATTGTGTTCTTCGTCACCTTTGGTTCAAAACCCCTTTAAGGACCCTGTCTTAAAACAGGTATCTCTTTTAAAATGCCCAGCATCATCTAATCCAATTTCTATTAGAAATCACTCGTCCCCGGGTCCTCTTTACACTAACGGTGGTAGCACACTATCGATTATACTTTTTTGTCGAAGCTCCTACTAGCGTATATGTATAAACGCATAATGAACTTGCCGCTCGTTTAATGCCTACAGGTAGACAATATGTTTGGCTGAAGAACAGATAGAAACATGACTTGTTAATTCATTTAAACCTTATTTGCATCTTTTGGTAAAATACATTTTACATTATTAATACCTTTGGTGAATTTTTATTAATGATGGCTCCAGAAGCATTAATAAAAAGTAACATCCAATAGTTGTTAGAAAGGGTTTGAATTTGGGTATGATTATAGATGCTATTAATGAAGTTTTCTGCGAGCTTTTTTTTAATTTTTTAGAGAACTCCCTCACCTAGAATAGGAATTAGACCTCCAATAAAAATTGCGTTTTTTAATCCTTTATTTCACAAGTCAAGTTTTAAGATAACTACAATTAGTAAGTCAGGTAATTAATTTTAACTTCGCTTACATAAATTGTGCTCCACGCAGGTTCTCTAATAGCATTTTACTAAATGTATAATATGCAAATCGAAGCAGAACAGCAAGAAGTTACCTTTTGAATCTTTGCTTTGGTAAGTGTGACTTGCAAAGCTATTTTAAATTATGATTCATACATTTCACGGAACACAAGTACAATATCTCGCAGATTTTCTACGCTCTCTCCGCAATAAGCATGCATCAGTCATGCAAAAAAACCTCACTTTCCGAGACAGGTCATCAGGCGCTGGAGCTCTTGTCGGGTCTGATACAGGACAGAGTTCCTTAACGATCTTCGCTCTGTGATTTATAAGGAAATTATTTCCAGCTAGACGTAAATCGCATAGTATTTTCTGAAGCGGTCTTCTTCAGATAACCAGCCAAGGACGGCCTACTACCATAATAATACCTGCACCTTGCATTGGAGGACATTACCATGCAGACGCAGTGATATAAGTTGGCTCCAGGGCTCGGGATGAATTGCCGCATAAGGAGCTAGTTACAGAGAAAGAATTATGGGGGCATAGTAGGATGGTCAAGTCTTCCCCTTTTAACTCCACTCGCGATCATTGCCATCTTTGCTATAGGCGATATAAAAGGCCTTATGGACACGGAAGAGCGCTTATTTATCTCTCCAAAACGGGACATCCCGTGGCCAGCCGCAAAACTTTTCATATGGGCAAAGTTTGGAAAGCTTTGGGGCACTCGGAAGTGTATAAGAACAGAGAGAAAAATCACACGTGCCTGGTTCAAGGTAAACGTATAAATGCTTGGAGTCTTGCTACTTAAAGGACAAACTGATGCAAGGTAAATCGACTGAGTATAAACCCTTACGAGCGACTTTACCTCCGAAGGTATATAGCATCATGACGCATTGTTGCGTGCGAAAAGAGCAACCGGATACTCTGTTCGGCAGCCACTTAAAGTTCCTATATGTTGAGTTTCTAGAAACAAAAGAACCGATATAGTAATCGTAATAATATATCGTCCTCAAGTACATAAACATATGTTCATACAAATCTGGTTTCGGGGGACGCTCTTATGGAACAAGGATCGCGACTATACAAGGTACTGGCGTCCATATTATAACAGTACAAACTTCACAGGCCAGCAAGATACCATGGTTGGGCAGTGATTGCGATAATAGCCCGTTCGGGTTAGCAGCGCGAAAACTTCTATCAGAAGTATTAGAGAGAGAAATAGAGAACATTTGTTGTATGTGCATGTCTCATGATTAGAATATGCATACATGGTGATTTGTCCCTTAGTATTGTCTAACACGATACATTAAGTACATCTGATGGCCACTGAACGCTCTTATTGATGTAAAACGTTTGTGATCCGGCCTTCAATATTTTTTAGTGAGAGCATTTAATATTACTTGTTTCAAACCAGCGAGAAAGTCGCTTTCGAGTTCGACTTTGATGTTTCATATCATTCGTTTAGCACAGCTAGAGAAGAAAACTGTGCTAAAAGCTGCCAGTTGACGAACAGGGTGCTGAGATGAAAAGTGAAGAAAAAAGAACCGGTCGTTAAGGCTATCGCTATATATGATCTATTGATATAAGAGCGAGTTTTACGTGGCGAGAAACACCCACGGGGAGCGAACGCTACAGAGTCAGCAGCAGATAACGTAACTTAAAACTAACACTCTTTTGGCATTACCACTGCTGCTGTTTGAATAGAGATGTTATTGGACAAAGGATGGTGGCTGGATGTAACTGGAAGGGAAACTGACATCTTAGCTTTGCCTTAATATGGCACTAACGCTTGCCATTAGCAGCGCCAGCTTCTAGACGTTGTCACTCTCTCTCGCTGCCGTTGACGCTCCGCTCTTCCTTGTAGCAGGAAACGGTGAATTTCCTGCGTTAAATCTGTAAAACTCATTGTTTAGCCGGCGGCTATAGTTCTGTAGCTCATTCGTGCGCTCGCACGCCAATGACGACCTTTTCTTTTTTACATTCTGCTTTCTTTTTCGTAATTTTTTTTCGCTTTGGGTTGCATCCTTTCCTTCGTTAACGGGAGCAGGAATCCAAAGCGATAGAAATGGGGAAGTGTTTGCAGTTTTTTCGAAAAGCCGCGCGCACAAAATGTGCAAGCGCTTGACAAACAGGGTCGAAGCAGACGACGAGAGAATGGAAGACTCATAAGGCGGTCTTAAAAAAGGAGTCCTGTACGAAGAAGGAGACGCCTGAGGATTCTTTTTTTCAGTCGCTCGCGATCCATTCTTCGTTGTCACCGGCTCATACTGTGGCGGTGCCCCTTTCTCTTTATTTTCAGTGCTACGCGCTGAATTATTATATTTTTTGTTCTGGTGACCGCTGGACATGCTGTCTTAGTGGCTTGACGCGACAGCCTGTTTTGTACTGATAGCTTGATTATCTCCTAGATATGTTGTAACTGCGCTCCGCACTTAGTCAAATTGCTTTTTTCGCCGATCATTGTTAGATATTTTGTGTAACTAATACGGTTACGCGCATTGATTCCATTAAGTTTTGATGAAACCACCAGAAATAGACTGCGCACTGGGTGGCAACGAAATGCAGCTCAACGTCAAATCTTATTCACACCCATTGTATACTCATCTTTTTGGCCCTTATAATTGCTCTACTAAATATATTACCTAAAGAGATAGATATGCCGATTCCTGGTTTCTTTCTGCTTCCGTTTCGACATGGCATAGAGGGTGTTCAATATTTACGTACAACAGTGCTTCGCTCTACCTAAACACTTAGGAAGCAGTTATCTTACCTCTTAAATGTGATGCCATGCGCATGGTAGGTTTCCGTTCTAAATCTTTTTTATCTGTACACGTGACCGGGTCTAGAGCCCAGTACCATGATTCTCGTGATCCTTGTTCACTATTGGCCTATTTATAATATTATACTTACGCTATAAATGTTAAGTAATCCGTTCATGTTTCCCCTTTTAGCCTAGATAGACGAGCTAGTTAGAGGGGAAACCTTCCGCTGTTAATCATCTGTATAGTTACTCGCAGTTCGCTTGTACATATGTTCGCTACAAAACGACGATGGTAACAAAGGATTTTGCACAGAACCGCTGCCTCTGGCACTGCCACAGTTAGACACACAGAAGCTATCTGGCAGTGCGAGGTAAAAGCGATTTTTTAATAAGCCTAAAGTCTAAAATAAGACTTTACATTCTTCAAGACAGAAGCGCGATGATGAACAGAAGAGAGAAAGGGAAAAGGAGAACAATAGGAGCATATCGCCCGAGTCTAGCCATCAGCCAGTTAGTTTGCAGTGGTACGGCTTTTAGCAGCAGCGGA
The DNA here is from genome assembly GCF_002443255.2 of Varroa destructor. NCBI lineage: Eukaryota > Metazoa > Arthropoda > Arachnida > Mesostigmata > Varroidae > Varroa > Varroa destructor. Next base: position 53,450,614 of record NW_019211454.1, on the reverse strand, counting down.
TGAGATGGAATCGACGGCTTCTGCGACCCTTGCTAGCGTCGCTAACAGAACTGCCGAAGAACGAGCAGACATAGAGCGAACGCAAGCGACAAAGCGAGGAACCTAAAGAGAGAAGGTTCTCGAAAGGGGAACCACCTGAACATAAGAAAGGTCTACTGTAAGTAATGCTAGATCTGCCTCTACTAGCCGTTTCTATCGACGGCCCAAAAACTTGAGAGTTGTTCATTCGCCTCTAATTTGTGGAAACAGCCGAAACGAAAAGGAAGATACCATTTGTGCAATAGGAACCATGACTACAACGACAAATAACCATCGTGGAACGAATAACGATGTCAACAGAAGCGACCACATCGAAAAGTCGTCGCAGTTTAATTTATGACCGGCGATGATTTGGCTGGAACAGTGGCTGTATATGTACACAAAGGAACCATTATGCTTTTGAGGTTACGACATTCGCATCGTTCACGCTAATTTTTGAATACGGTCCAACGTCACGCTTTTCAGGAGCACGTGGCTCATGACGTGATGCTATCGGGAAAGTAATGCTTCGCCTTTTAACAAATCAGATACAATCATTGATGTTGTACGTAGAGCAAATGTTCGGTAATTGACAAACGTCCGAAGTGCAGAGGAAAGCTCTCTAACATCATCGTAAACATTTCCTAACACAGCTCATTCAGTAAATACCGTGCGTTTATGAAGTGACTAGATAAAATGTATGCAAATCATCTTAATATGAACTTCGCATCGAGTGCCTACCGCCAGATGGCGCACACAGCAAACCTATCGAATTTGTGACACTCGAACGTTCCTTTGAGATCTCGTGCAATGATTACATACGACAAGGCTGAATGAGGCATAATCAGGTTTGAAATAACTAAATCACTTATTCAATCGCTGACCTCGAATGCGATACATACGTAGGTCATTGTCAGCCCTCAGTCAGTGAAGTAGCGCGTGAGGTACTGTATAATTTGATCGCTTTAGCTAAGTTTTAAAGATGTATTTTGTGGGAATTCCAGTCTAGCTATTAAAAGTCTTGATGGGTGTGTGCTCTTTCTCTGTAGTCGCTCTTGACAGCTTAAGTGTACACAGCTAATAAAATAGTTATTTTGTTCCTATGTCAAAGCATAATTATAAATTTTAAATTTAAAGAAATTATAAATAAACTTCGTGCTTTGTATACAGATGTAAAAACAAAGAATGGCAGTAAGCACAATTCATTAGGGTTTTATATTCGAAATTAGTTCTAAGTTCTATAGAATAGTCTACTCGTATAACATACGATTTTATCACACTGTAATATTTCGTCTGACTATTCTAATTGTGGAAATAGATACGTACGTCTGCTTTCAATATGTTGCCTTCAACGTTGCTTTTGGCAAGGCGATCGCTTGCCTGGAACGATATTTATTCCGAACGAATTTAATAGTGAGCAAGATTACGCTATCTCTCACAATGCCCCAAATGATTGTACACATGTTTAGAAATAAAAGTCTACAGTAGAAGAAATTAATATTCCCTTTCGTATGAAATGTAATTTTTCATTACCGAAGGGTTCAGAGACGAATTTTTTCCATATGTCATGTGGTGGTCAGCATGGTGTGGTTATGTTTAAAGCAAATACAACGGAGGAATAGCCTATACTGTTACTATTCGCATAACAAATAACATGTTGGACATCCAATCCATTTCTCCAATCTCGGCCTGTTTTCAATTCCAAGGAGTTAGTATCTCCTTGATTTCAAGAAGAAGTTTATATATATCGCTCTCTTAAGCGTCGCCAATCCGAATACGGACGACGTTCGACACAGCGGATTTGACGATCTGTCGTTTGGACTGCAGCATTCTCCCATGGGTTGCCTCCTACGTACGTGTACCACTGCTGCTATCCAGATACAGTGGAATGCAGCCAAAAAATGCTGTCTCCTTCTCGGCCTATTTCTTGTAGGATGTCACTGTTGTTTAGACGTGCGATTTACGTGGCGACACACTAGTAATGACAGAGGTTTTTGTCTGCCTACATCACGACTGTTGCAGCCTCCATTAAGAACACGTCGATATATATATATATATATAGAGGCTGCGTGGCAATACCAGTTTGAATTCCACCTAAATTGTGTTGCTGTTAGGTACTGACCGCTATGTCCTGCTTGGTAGATCAGATTAAGGACCAAAAATGCTACTGTAAGTTTGCTTTATCTGTCTGTCTTGTTGTACGAAATAGGCAGTTCTACAGAGGAAGTACTTTCTGCGTAACAACCGTATCCGACAAGAAATTGCAAGGAAAGATGTACTGCGCTGAAGTACTTGGCATTATAGACTCACTACGCCAATCAAATTCGTCACAACGCCTATCGCTTTTTCTCCCCCGCCTCTTTTCAGCCCCTAGCCTTTTACCGTAACTGGCGTGGTTTCTTCCATAAATGTATGGTACGGCTAATGCATGCCCTCGGAAGATCCCTAGGTCCCCTATCTCGCTGTATCCGTTCGCCTCCTTCTGCGCGGGCAAGATACATTGTACGCGGCTGTTGTGCTGCAAAGGAGGGCCGGGAGAGTAAGCGGGGTAGCAGTAGACACAGACGCACACCGAAGGCCGCTGGGATTGAAAAGACAGCCACACAGTGCGTTTGTTCATCCGTTCGCGCGCCCTCAGAAGGAAAGAAGATCTCGAATACTGGCCAGCGTTCAAAGGTTGGAAGCGAGTTCGACCTCGGTCAGCTTGACTGCGCCAAGGCGACGCAAGCCAACCTGTTTTCCCGACAAAGGGCGTCATTGGGTCTTTCGCCAGACTGTGCCCTTATCATTGCTTAGCCACTGCGTCCCTTCATTCAAATATTCAATAAGTATTTGGCATAACTGGTGGCATTGAATGAAAGAAAGAAACGGACACGAGAGAGAATAGAAAAAGAATATGAAGACCAGGGGCACATGACGGCATGGGTGGAAAAACCGGAGCTGAAGCAGAAGGTAGCGCCACTACGGCCTGATAAAATGAATGGCTAGCTCAACTTGAACGGCCAATTCAATGTTGGTAGCGGGTGGATGACCTTGCCTTGGGCCCCACCACTACCAAACATTTCCTTTGTGACTGTGGCCTCTAAACCTCTCTGAGAAGAGAACCACAGCCACCACAAAAGTCACTTCCCGATGGCCAATTTGCGCTCCCTACGCTAAAAAGTTCAAGAGAGCAAAGGCTCACTCAGGCTGGCCTCACCTTCAAAAATCCCCCAAAAAAGGGCCTGGAATACGGCACTGTTGTTAAACCCCACCATGGCTGATACTGAAATAGAGTCGAGTTGGTACTAGGTGGACGTTCAATCTCCAGTAAAGAAATAAGATGTAGGCACAATTATAAGAAAGGAACGATCTGAAGAGTTCTGTTGCTTGGCGGTTGGACTTCAGCTAATTCGCTGGTTCCTTTTTGTCTTTCGATCCTGATATACGCCTTGCGTCTTTTCGAGGTCCCCGGCACTGCTGAAGCAAACAACCAAATCCACGACCAGGAACCAGTCTCAACGAGGAGTTAAGAGGGCAGCATTATGCTACCTAAACACTTCACTAGCCTAAAGCTTATTTATAGCTATGGCGACACATAATTTTGTCAAGCACGACGAGCATCTGGGGGCGCGCGTGAGTCGAGAAGGCTGCAGATGGACGCTAACGTGTAGGCAGCTATCTAATTCCTCCCACCCCAACAACAACTATTCAAGACTCGAGCTATTTCTTTCCTGTCTTTCCTTTATCATTTGAAGCAAGTAGAACAACTGTTCGCTTGGCAAGACAGACTCGAACTGGAGATGCTCTTCTTAACGAAAGACTCTTCTCCGTTAACGTTAGAAGAATGCTGGCCGTTTGGCACGTACGTTACCAGGTCACTGGGAGAATAGCTTTTCTTTTGGGAGTTGGCTAGCATACCACCATTACGCTGGCACTCGACTGGCGCACCCACGGACGCTACAAGAAACTCGCTGAGCGTGAATTCCATTGAGTGGGTCAATTTGTGCGCAACACGTTCGACGAGTAGGAGCGGTCTCTATGCCGTAGACAGGCCTGCTCTCAAGCTGTCCACCAATGGACAGAAAAGATAATGGCAAAATGCAACACTTGCTCAAAACTTGGAATTGGGGTATAAGAAAGGGGGCATCTTTCTTTCCTCTTACGCCACTATTTTGACTACTTTGTCTGTCGAATACTGGGGGCCATACCGATAAGCATCTTCCGCATTTCTTTTTTCGCCTTCCTCCGTTCTCTTGCAGCCTTCGATTGAAGTTTAGCCGACCTGTAAACGTGTCCGTCCTCTCATTCGCGTCCGTCCCATTTTAGGGTGGGCTCGAGATTCAATTACAGGTACGGACGGATTCGGAGAAACAACTGGCCTCGGCTGGCGAATTGCCACAACAAGCAACGAGCCAGTCTGTCTGCCCTCCGTTGTTAGTCGGCCATCAGCCGCCGTTGTTCTGCTGTTGTACGTAGTAGACTCAGACCCCCCGGCAAGATCGCTGCTCCTAATGGCTGCTTTGCTGAGCACGTCAACTTGTAGGGTTTACTATCAAGAACTAGCTAGCTTGTTATCGATTGCATATAGGAGGTCGCTGTCCTGTCCTGTACAGTTTGTACACTCACTCTGGATAGAGTCTGACTCTAGTTTGAGAACAAAGTGAATACGAAAAATAAATCGGGGTGGGAACCTTAAACAGTTAAACCGCACAGATATCTCATTCGAGGCAATTGACATGCGTCGATGTTCGATATGGGCCACCAAGCCGGCGTGCATTCGTTTGTTTAAGTGCTTTTGTATCTGTAAATGCGTAATGTAATAGGACAGTACATTGGATGTCAAACACAGGTACCTAACGCATCCAAGTTGGGGTACTATAGCAGTGGAAATGAGTCTTCTGAAAAGCTGTTTTTTCTAGCCGCTGAATTCCCAGTCACCGCTGTCTCCACTGGCAGTATATGAGTGCCCATATTCGCATACGCTGCATGTATGGATACCTGCATCTGTATATACATTCATGTGTATACACATTGGCACTTATTCCTATAAGATATACCGCTCCCATACAAGGACAGCTCTATCGTCTACCTTTATCTCATCTTTACAGGCGACATGGCCTGCGAACGGTTGTGATGACTGAATTTCTCTAGCTATGTGCTGCAACATAGAAAAACGCCTAGCACACTATAAAGAGCGTTTATTTTTACCAAATTCTAAGATTGTTTGTCTGTTTCTTTTTTGAAGAAAATTCACTCTTTCATTTTCTATCAGGCAAGCGACAAATTTCGATCACACAGTAATCCTTCATGGGCTTGGAAAACTTTTTAATGGTCTACAATCTTTCGACGCAAAGATGTAAGTACGTTCTTGAACGCCTATTTCATTTTTACGATCGGACGAGTATCCTAGGTTTGATTGGTAGTTGATCATTGTGAAACCGCTATAATAGGTGCAACTATTGCTTACCTACATATATATACGAAGACGAACAAACGGTCTTAATAAAAATCAAAGTAAACTAGTAACGATGTAGCCAATGCTGTGCAACGCACTTTGCAGTAGCTGTCGTTCGAACAGTTCGTTGTCGATTAACCGATGTTTCTGCGCTTTCGATTTTTGCTCGCATACTGGTTATTCTTTTTTATCGCAGGATATGATTGATGAAGAGGGTGGCTGCCACCCCTCTTTCGCGACCATTTCACCACCTCAATTATTTTCTTTTTTCATGTGCGCCCCCGATAAATTCAATGCTGAGCTACCAGTAGCACAGGCCACCCTTACCAAAGGTAGATGTCACCAAAACAACCAAAAACAAAATCATGCAACACCGATGCATGTCAACGTGTTGCCTTTTCGGTTTTTCGGAGGCCCAGGTTTCAGTGAAGTCGTCCAACTGTCTCTTTTGCATTGTCCCTAAAGTCCTATTTGTGCACCTACCTTGTGCCCCCCAGGCTACACCAAAGGTTGATTTCTGCTATTTCATGCCGGCGTGGGCTACTTTGGAGCAGGCCAGGCAGCAGTCACAGAACCATTGTATAACGGCTTGCTGCTACGATTATGGCTATGTGCCGTCTTGGTTGTCCCCGCCTCCGTCGCCTTTTTTGGATCGCCCTCACACCCTGGACTGCAGTCGATGTTGCGGCAGAGCTGGCAGCAGTGGCACCAACGTATTATTCACTTTTCCACTTCTCCCGAGAGTTTCCGGCGTCGGTGTACGGTCTGGATGTATCTGCGTGTGTGTGCGTACGCCGTGGTAAAATACATTCATTAATTGTGTTTCTTGCCCCATGTGTCCTACGGGGCTTGACGCGGCTTTTGTGTGGAGCCCAGACAGAGCAGAGCTGTGTTGCAAGATTCAACTTGGGGAAGGAGGTTACAACGTTATACAAAGGGTACAGGGATGTGTCGGAAACATGGAGAGAGAAGCATATGCAATGCAATGGTTGCAGCTTACAACTGTTTCCAACACTCGTGTATTCCGTCGTATCCTGCTAGACCTGATGCTGGTGGAAGTACGTGCTGGCCCCTCTGTTAGTAGGAGGATTGACGTCCTACACAAATGGCTGCACGTCCCACTCCTGTGAACGAGTGTTTCTGCGTTTACCAGTTTCGTTCGTTGGTTCGTTCACCAAGTTTGCAATCACGGGACGACAATGACCGGCAAGTTGCAGCTGAGCATCTGCAAAAGACGCACCGTGGAGACGCGTATAGGCACATACACTTTTGCCCATATACTTTTCAATATAACCAACATAAAAGACGAGCTGAGAGTCTTTTGTGCACAAAACAAAGAAAAGGAGAGGACGGAGATTTTGTTGGATTTCATGTCCACCAGTTTTCTTGTACTATTCTTCTTTAGCATTTCCTTTTATATACGAAAAGTTAAGCCAGTTAATGATCTTATTTAACCACAACCATCTCTCTAGTGAAATGTCCTATGTTTATAATAGTATTTTGGTAGACTTATATGTAGGTACATAAATACCATGTACATCTATATACGTGCATATGAACGTGCGCCTCTGTATACTCTTTTCGATTCACGATATTACCGGACTATATAGTAATAACATTAATTTTTCAAAGAGGACAGAAAAATGGATCAGTGAGGTACAATTAGAACCAGTGCCCATGATGTGACCTGAAGAGTCTTCCTTGGACCGCATAGGCCTGCCTCAGCTAGTCGGCTGGCCTGCTTGCCCATCTTCACGTCATCTCCCGGTCGACTCGGGAATTGTGCCAAAGTGCTTGATGAGAAAATAATCTTTCTTTTTCCATTCTATCCTGTCATGGCTAGTCGGCTCCCCCTTCCCTCGCCTATTCCCCAGACCGTCTATTTCCAATATCGGCAGAAGTGCTGTCAGTGAACGGCGACAGTGTGCAGCCGTTCGCACTTCCGCATACTCTACTGTCATCTGCCCTTCGACAGCTTTTAAGTAGTTTCTCTTTTTTAAATTGTCTGCTGGAAGGCGCTAAATGGAAAAAGCGTCCTACTTTGATTCGACGTAGACAGCGTGGGTGGTGGCCGAGGCAAATGGCCGAGGAGGGGCGGGGGGGACAAACGAATTGAGTCGAGGCGAAGAAAGAGACAGGCAGAAATGTCATATCTAGCCTCACTCTGGCCTGTCACGCCACACACGTCCTCAATTTAGTAACGAACCGAGAATCATTGCAGACCCACTTCATCTACATGGCTATTTATAGACCAATTAGATTGCTGATTATGGGACTACTGGGTGAACATAAACAGGTGCATTTTGCCAATAACAAATGTAATAGCACTACGCTTCATGTATTGTTGAAATGTTAAGCTGATTTCCTTCATTGCAAAAGCAAAATACACTGACAAGCAAATAATATTGAGTAATAAATTCCCTATAAAAAATTGATTAGGGACTCAGATAGCGATAGTAGTTGGCGTTCCAAACGTTACCAGCAATAGCAGCGTTTTGCAGAACAGCTTCGCTTCTTGGCCTATTGGCATAGAAATAAAATTTCAACCGAGAGACACACGTGCGGATGAATAGAAGACTGTACATTATGGACAGGAATGAAAAATTCAGGACAAAATTAAATCGTTTGGCAACTTGGCAAATTTTAGAATGAGCGTTAATAACAATGACTTACTTGGATATATATACCTCCATAGATACAGGAAAAAAAAATACTGTGTTTTTTTCCTGTATCTATCACGCAGTATTCGAATCAACTTAATCATCATCGTAGCAGTAGTACAGTCTTCTCTAATCCATGGAAATTTGTCCGAAGTAGTAACAGCCATATGCCGGTATTGTGGTCGTGCATAATTAATGAATAATGTTTTAGGATGACTTTACAATATCGTTGAAATTTTATTCATCGAAACTTGATCCAGATCTGCGTGGTAATCACATAGGAGCAGAATCCTAACTTGAAAATAGTTAGACATGTGCGTACAATTAGATCACATGTTAAGCTTGTTGCGCTCCTTTTCCTTCCATCGCTTGTACAGCACAACTCATTTTTTGTCTATAAACGATGCAACCTAATGTTCAACAATGACCTTGTGATTGCAAGATGACTTCGTTTGTTGTTGTGCACCCCCGTGGTCGTAATAAGCGTGCCAATGACACCGCCATAGATCGCTTGCACATCACGCACACATTGTCGTCTCACGTTGCTTCTGTTGTATAAGCCTGGCCATGTCTCCGTGTTGCCCTTCTTTCGCCATCCCCTACTTATCAATTTATCCAGCGCCTTGGCGTCAATGCATTTGCATAATATAGATCATGTATAATGCATGCCTGAAGCATCAGTGCCAATATTAGTAATTATGTCGGCTTGCAGAGCTGCCATACGAGCATGTATATATACCCATGTTTTATACATACACAGCAAGAACATACACGTGCGGTAGCAGGACGCCGGTAAACTACTAAAAATATGTTGCATCCCATCAACAAAGGCGACAACGACTTCCAGGCTTGTCTTTTAGGCTTCCTGAGCTTCATATGGTCCTTCCTGTTATCCTCGGTGCCGCTTAATAGGGCTCTGTTTCAATACTTCAGGCAAAGCAAAGAATCCACTTACTCAAGGTAGAAGAGCCCGTTGCCAAACAGTGCAGAAGGTACTGCGCTTATTTCATAGGTGTTTTGTAAGTGGGGGAGGCTGTGATGTTGCTTCACGGTTTCCGTAGTAGGTTTGTGAGGGACTCCAGAGCTCGACAACGAGCTATGATACAGGTTGAAAATCCCTCAAAAGTTAAAAGGCTGTTAAACTGTTGCTTGGCATTTTTTTAGTTATAACCTCGTGTGGCAGTTCTTCAGATATTCCAGTATCGTAAACTACCTGTATTGCCTTGCAAAGGCTTTTCATATCGCGAAACCTCGTAGGTCGTCGAAATTTTCTGCTTCAGAGTAACACCCTATATGTGTTATATTCCATGCTGCACAACCTGGTTCTCATAAAAATACTGTGATTCATCAAATCGGATAAAAGTAAGTTAATCTTTCAGGAAGAAAAACTAGCCAAGTATAGGGCAATTCAACGACAGCCGAATAGAGCAAGGCCCGATTCGTTGTAATGTTTGTGCATGCTAAGCTCTGTAAAGAATGACTACATTATAATGAGAATCGCACAAACGTAAAAACATAGCTAGAGGTGATCATAAACACGAGGTATCTTATGGCTGAATCAACTTTTCTGTTGCCCTTGTCACTGCTCTCTTGTTGACAATTGAATGATGTTCGCTTAGCGATTATTTCTACGAAGATATGGCCGCGCCTTAGAGAAGAATTTCAAAAGGGCCGTCGGGTATCGTCTCTGCCACGCCCTTTATCAAGAACGTGTCCATTTTACGTCGGACATGATTATCTCTCATGCTATTGTCGGAGCAGAAGAACTCGACACCGCATCAATTTGCCAACGAGACAGTATCCTGAAGCTCTCATGCCAGACAAAGCAGTTTGAGATTTATGTGAAAAAAGAATATATCTCATTTGAAAATATTATTTACACGTTTAGAAAGGATTTGTGATTTCAAAATTTATAATGAATTTTGATAGCCATGCAGTGTCGAGGTAAAAGTCTAAATGGATAAAATGCCTGTTATCGCCACTACGCCTAGGACTCAAATATGGTTGCAAATGTGTCAGAAGTTTGTGAGGTAGCTAGTAGTTATATCGTCTGATAGAATTATGGTCTTGAAGATACGTTAGCGTGCATATGGTTATCCACCGTCGTTATCATACTTACAGGTATTGAGTTGAAACGTATTCAATACGTATTCAATTAATTTTCACGCATTTACTTAGTGATATAATGCTTTCAAATGACAACCTCAAACAAGTTGTGCGTTCTTTCCAAGTCCTGTAGTGAAAATGTGAATCTTGCAGTTTAGCGAGATCGTTTGTTTGCTCACTGGAGCCACGGTGGGCTATTAGAAGCACAACAGTAAGCTCCGCATTGTACCTAGAGCTCTGCAACGGCGACCCTAGTAGATACTATCTGCTTAGAGAACGGGCTATCCGATGGGCGCCCGGGGAAAACCGAATGCAGTCCATGGTGTACTGAAGAATGGGGGCTTATGGTTGGGATGGTGGTATCCTTTAGTTGAAGCAGTTTGTCAAAACGCGCATTTATTGGACATCCATTGGACAGAATGGGCCATTCGCCTGACTGCCGGGCAGCAGCTTCAGGGTGGTCTCGTCAAATGTCGTGCTTCTTCGAGCTTCAACCAGCCTCTGTACCCCCAAGAGAATCACGCAGGCGGCGCTACCCCGGCAGTACCCTGTGTCAGTACCCGGCACGCGGCTCGACACCCGTTACAGTCGGGAAACTTTTCGGCTATGAGAAGACGGCCTGCCGCCACCGCCATCCGCACTGTGGCCTGCCTACACCCACACATACACAACGTACCCTTATGACCCGCCTCTTTCAGACTCGCACCGTATCTGCCGCCTGATGTCGCACTCTGGCGTTTACCGCTTACCATCCGCCGTCCGTTTGCTTGCCATACTCGCCAAAAGGCGCCGTGCGTCCCATCCCGATGGCCAATATCAAAAGTAGGAGCGCCAGATGCTAGGTCGATTTAAAGTGTCTGCATGCCTCCCAGCACCTTACGTCAGCGTCGGCCCTATTCGGTCCCGTACTGCCCTCTTTAGCCTTCGCCTTTTGCTTTTTACCCCATCTGTTCCCACAGATCTTCCCTTGACCTGACCCTGCGTGAAGTTCTCCATCGAACGTCACAACATCGCCTGTGTGCTGCCTCCCGTCCTGTGGTTGAGAGACCGTTCTGTACGCATAAAAGCAATCACTGCAAGTGGAGAGACAACGAAAGGAACAACCAAGTAACAGGATAAGACTCCGTGGCCGTTTCTGTCCATCTGCGTGGATCATTATAGCACCATTATTGCTACTACTGTTCCTTACAGGATATGGCTAAAACATGAAAAGGAAAACCTTTCCCTGGCACTACCTTTTAAAAAAAATCGTTCTTTAGTTTTCTCATGAGTTACGTTTGTGACTCATCTCTAGTATGCATTGCGCTAGCCTGTGCCAGCCAAGACGAGTTCGATGGTTCTACACAACTGTTTAATAAAATGTGTATCACGATTGTAAAACTCAAGGTGCGGCTTGTCGAAGGTAGTAAACAGGTCTTATAATATTGCACGTTCTAAGTGGACAAAAAATAGAATGAGTGCTTGACTAGGCCTTGCTTATTTTCATGTAGGAAATTCCGAAGTATTCCAAGTATACGGCAGAGTGTACAAGTGAATATTCATTTACTTGTGCTATCTAAATCTGTTTGTTGTAGAAGTTCAGCACTGGCTCCTCAAGAACAATGCCGATTCTAGCGACGGCTGTACTAAGCAAACTAACCAGAGCAACGGGCATTTAAGCCTAGAAAAGCTGACACCCTGATCGTCTCTCCAATAACCTATGTCACGGCTAGAACACTCGTGTAATAACAGCCACAAGAAGCGCCTTCCTGCCACAAGGCCCGAAGCCGAGTTCCGGCAATGAAGCTCGCTTGGGTCCTGCTTGGCAGACTGTTACCTGAGACTCGAAAAAATCCCATAGCCGACTGGAGGTATGACCACTAACAAAACAAAACAAACCGAAGCACTGGGTATTATGGACCTGTGTAAATCTAATAGATGCTATAGTAGACACATGCATAAGCGGCCACCACGAGTGCAGCTTTCACTGTTTCGATTCTATTGCTTTTTCTAAACTTGTCAGAAACGAAAGTAATGAAGCAATGTTAATGTTTCATTTACACGGATACGTGTATATATATATATATATATACGACATAAACGCTGAGCCGAGCTCAAACCGGAAAAATCAACAGCACCCTTCTCTGGAGCAGATATCCCTATAGATGGTCTACTTCTTTTTTCCTTTTTTTCGCAGCAGAAATGGGTCTGTTCACACTTTTACTTTCCCGAAAAATAAGCGGTTACTATTCGACGACCCTCAGCCGCCCGCAATTTCTTCGTATAATGCTATTGCCGTCAGCGACACTCCTGAAAGCGCCGTTCGTCCTGCTGCTGCTTTCGCACTATGGTGCCCATCTCGGACGGCGTCGGTTGAGCTTAGTCCGGATACGACCCGACGGAAGTTTCATTTAAGATTAGACTTATTGCCTCGGTACGAGCTCTCACTATCCTATAACGTTTCCGGCCGGTTTTACCGTCTCACAGAGACTAACTTTTGCGATGTTCTTATAGCGAAACCGGGCGCAATCGCTTGGCAGACGGGGCGCGCCGCTTGACTGAAACTAACTTCCGCCGCTACTGCTGCCGCTGCAATGGTGTCAGCATTAATAGCCCCCCTCAACGTCCGACCAACGGGTCGACACCAGTGAACTCTAATGCAAACGCTATCGCAAACTTACTTCTGAAATCGCTGCCTGCTACTTGACTATAATACACAGCGAATAGCGATCCCGCAGGCACTTCACGCACCCGCGTGACACAGCCATTTTTAAGGGAAATCGGCCGGCTTCCTTGTGTTGTGGTTACCGACACAACACCCGATGATTTTTCCTGCTTTGCTTTGATGCTCTGCTTTGATGGTAAGTAAACATAATTGTTATATATATTTCTTCTATAAAGCCTTGTTTATGCATGTTTACGATAGTTCATATATGTATATATACAGTCTGTCTATAGATAGTTTCTTCAAAAAAGTGATTTGTATGCATTATTTGCGCGGCCTCGCTTACGTTGTGCCTGTTTCCATTCTTCTTAGCTAATCAAATGTGTCCAAGTTTTTCATATAAGGAGTGCCTGTTACTTCTATAGATGAGTAGGCGGGAATGCTAGCTGTTGCAGGCCTTCTGGGGCGACCGGCCGACGTTGTGGGGGCTGCAGCAGCAGCAGTCGTACCAGCAATAACATTGCTGCCGCCAATGTTAAAATCCATAACCCTTTTACCTTCCCTTCCCCGCTTCTATTTTGAACATGTTCACAGACATAAGGCTTGCCACAATAGAAAAAATCGAAACAAAAGGCATTCACGGCTCAAACCCAGCCTCTGGTAGTGCACTTCGATCTGACGTAAAGTCGAGGGACGTCCATCGAGTAAGGCCACCATGGCTTGCCTAACAGTTTGCTGGTAAACAAGTTCAGCAACGGGTGATCGTACAGACAAACTAACCAGAGCCACGTGAAAATAAGACAAAATACTAACCTGTCATAAAAATAACAGTACTGTAAAGGGACAAAAAAAAAAAAAGGAAAATGAGAACATTTTGAAATCCTTTTGAAAATCTTTTTTCTACCCGTTTTATCATGAGCGAGTCGTGGGCGAAGTCCGAGTTAAAAGACTAAGAAAAAACTGTCCCATATTCGTAAAGTGAACAAGGGAATAACGAGCGTAACACGACGTCGCATTGTAGTGAATGCAATTTCGTGCTGCTACTGGCTTCGCTACTTAGTTGGTCGAATCTATGTCTGTTAGCAGCTCATGCGATAACTAAGTACGGGAACTACTCAGAGACGCGGCTGGGAACAGCAAAAAGGCTCGTTTTAGAGGAAAGGGAGGAACGTGTGCAACCAAACTTAACGACGTTGCCGGCAGTTCGCGAACCACTGTCCCGTTTGGAACCGACCTCCTAGATCAAAAGAAGGACTTCGCCAGCGACTGCCTGGCGAACTAGCAGATTGGTCTCGTATTTGGGAGGAAGGTTCTGGGTTGCACGGACGCTGCGGTTGCTGTTGGTGATGGACGCCGGGAGTGGCGCTGGTGACGGTGGTAATATTGGCGGTGAGGTTGGGGCAATGATCTGTAAAGTTGGAATTGGCGCGATTCTCCTTTCTCCGTTTATCTTTGTCACTCTCTTATCCACTTCGATTTTCTCTCTCTCTCACGTCGACTTCTGTTCTTCGGCTAGTGCAGCGTGTTGACTGGCATCGCCGGCGATCTGCGATACGCTGCGGCCGCCATCACAGCCTCTGGCTTTCGAGGAAAAGTTGTAGGCGGCGTGCGGTCCCTTTCAGCGACTCCGTGGTGACAGCGGAGGCTCGGGGAGCACTGGTGGCACTGCCTTCCGTTATCCACTTGACTCCCCACCTCGTTCACTCGCCTGCCCTCTTTTCGCATAAGGGGTGATCGGCCAAAGCATCAGGAGTTCCGAACGACCAGGGAGACAACTTTGAATTAGAGTTAAGGCAAAACGGATTTTGGCAAGCAAAAAGGCAAGAACGAACAACCATTCTTACGTTGGCGGGAAGAATGAGAGCGGCTGCCATACGAGAAGTTCTTTCTTCTCTCCCAGTCGGCTGCCTTCGACTTGGACTGCCCCTGTTCGGCTTTAGCTGCGGGTATGCTAGTCTGATAGCTTCGGCAGACCTGCGAACGACCGAGCAGGTGGACCTCCTAGCCCTCTCGCCATGCCTATGCCTGAATTACCACCGTCCCACCCTAGTTTGTGTGCCATCGGTTACATGCACACGCTGCAAGCCAACGGTAGCAGCAGCAGCAGCAGCAGCAGCAGCAGCAGCAGCAATAGCAGCCCATACATACCCCATTCGATTTCTGACTCCTCACCTTCCTGTGCCTTAGCCTTCGTTGCCCAACGGAATGGAGTATCGCCAATATATTATTTTTCTTGCCGGTTAGATTCGTTACCATTGCAAACACCAGCTTCGCGACCACGAGCATCAGCGGCAGTCGGATTCAATACAAACAAGTGGCCACTTACTGCTGGATATGGAAGCGAAGGGTCGGTTGTAATTGTACCGAAGTGCTATATCCGGACCAATGACGCCATTACGGTAACTATGTCTACCGAGTGGACATGCCAACGAATGAACGCACGAATCAAGAAAGAAGCGGACAAACGAAGAGGACCAACAAGGACTAGGTGAGGAAGACGAAAACGACAAATAGCAGGGTGTCTTTGCGAGTTTAATAGCAGCGGGAGCATTGTGCGATGAAACTAAAAAACCGGGTAAGCGGAAGGCTGCGGCGAATGATTGGCCGCAGTTAACGCTTCTCAATGGTACAGGCCAGCGGCAGAGTCCTGAAGTCAGTGGTGTTGACCAAGCAGTGGCCACAACAGGATGAACCCCTTTCAGCATTAGTCGTGGTTCTACCTCCCATCCTCTATCTACCGTCTGCATCCAACCTCCCCCGCGAATGTATATCAACACACTTTTGTCGTTGTCGTCGTTACCATTGCAGTCGGTGCCGCCCCTGCCTGAAGCGGAATCACAACTTCCTTTATTCCCATAGTTTTTCTTTTCCTCGGTTGACTTACTGATTCATTGGCCTGTCAGCGCCGTTTAAGCAGAGGAAAGTTGGAGCCCCGCAAGCAAAGCCAGTACCAGCCGCAGCCCCTCTCTGCGAAGTTGACACATTCGTAAGATTCTCAGTCACTCTGCAGCGCAAGCGATCTAGTCGCCTTTCTGGCGAAGCAGCGAGAAACAAGCGAACAGGCGGGCTTGTCGCGGAGTGGTGAAGCAGATCCCATGAAACAACCAGCCACAAAATTACTCTAAAAGCAAAATCTAATTTAGCGGATAGCTGATCTAACATCGCTATACACGGTGCTGAGACTGCAGCTGCTGGTATAAGGGCGGCCATGCCAGTTGACACGACCGCTACCGCTAGTCAAGCTGCTGCCGCTGTTTGTAACGCTGCTATCGTATCTTCTGTTGCTGTTGTTGCGTGAAAAGATTGGCGAAAGCTCTACTTTCTCGTGCGGAGAGGTAGGCCATTAATCTGAGGAGAGCAGTGAGAATAAGTCGACGTCCATGTCAAGCCCAGATCAGATAAGAGATAGCCGCCTGTTGGCAAGCAACTCGAACACATCTGAACCATGGCAGCTAGCACAGCGCGGCTGGGCAGCATCGCAGCACCGCAGTCCCAACAGAACCGAACTTGCAAGCGTAGCGCAGAAGGACTCAACTTCAGCACTATTTGGAAACGTCGTCTTGGATTGCTGCTGTGACTACAATAGCAATGATGTTGACTGAGGCGATATCGTTGAGGGGAACGGGCTCTGAAGAGGTCAATGAGAACGGTCACAGACGCTTAGTCAGGAAGATCAGCGATAAAAGCAGCGGGCGTGCCAGCAGGGCTAGTGAGAGCAGAGTCGTCAGGCGAGGAGACCAGAAGGAGCTAAGGGCGGCAGAATGCAAGCAGGAGAAGACTTCTTGGATAGCTACGACCGCTGCTTGTGCTGCTGCCGCTTCAACAACAGCTAACAGCTCGCCTAGTAGACAGCCAAGCAGATAAGTATTTTGGTGGTATTCAAGCCTCATTTGAAGTCTATCTCGGGTAGATCAATGCGATGTCATTAACAGACTGACCAATCAACCAGCCCCTGTGGCGGCAACGAGTAGAGCCTCGATGTCGGTGGTATTGGTGTTTACAGCCGTGGCGCTGATGGTCGAATGCTAAGACGGAGACAAAGGCTATTCAGAAGAACTAGTACTGGCAAAAAGATAATAAAGAGAGTGAAAGAGAGGGATAGAAGAGGTAATATTACTGACTGCCACCGTTCATTGTTTCTCCGTTCTGGAGAGCCTCCGACACCGCCAAATCTGACTGGCTCATGCCCATGTTTCTCCCTTCTCCGCGCTACAGAGAAGTGCTTACGCGTCGCTTCCGCCTGTCGGATAGTGGAGCTACCAATAGCTAAGTGAGGAACTCAACGACAGTGGTGCCAGTGGTATTAGTTCAAGAGTAAGACAGGACACCTCGATTCGCCAATGAGCCCCAGCGTCTCTCTCTGTTTCACTATCGTTCACTCGTTTGAGGACTGCTTAGTGCTCATTCCCGACGCTTTTCTCTGTCTAGACCCGATCACTGGAGTACGAACTATCGGCTGAGGCGCTCCGCCTCTGCCTGCCTTTGCCCCTACTTGCGCCCGGGCGCGCTACGAGATGAACGCACCGTTGTGCGGCTGCAGAGGGGCCCATCAGTCAGCTTCCACCGCCACATACAAAGCAAAGTCCACGAGGTCAGTGGAGGATCATTCATCGTTCACAATTTCTTTGTCGCTAAAACCAACGGAGCAGCAAAACTAGTGGGACGGCCATGGATAATCGGAACACCGCTTCTGCTTCTTCACGGAGGGTTGACTGGTCGGTGGGGGATTGGTCTGACGATCAGAAGCCGGCCGAGGCAGTAAGGATATATTCAGGGCTGCCACAAGGATTTCGGAACTGAAATTAGGACCTTGAGGAACACAGAGGAAAGCGAGCGTAGGTGAAGCTGTGTTGCAGAGAGCAATAGAGATGAGTGTTTTTAATTGTGCGCCCTTATGTCTCCTGCTGCTGCTGTTTCTTCTTCTTCTTCTAGTGCCGCTGTCGCTTGTGACGCCGACCCTCGCTTTCGCCTGGATTTCCAGCGCATTGCGCATGCTTTACACTCAACAACGCTTATCTTACGCAAGCAAACCACCATCTTTTTTTCTAATTGCTGCCCGACGGGGCGCCATCACCCATTTTTAGTGGCGTGGCCACGGCTCTTCGTATATGCGTATCGCTCGGTCTTTGCTATTGTAACATAGTGCCACTGCAGTCAGAGCAGTAGTGAAGCATGCGTTCCTATCCCCGTACGACCACTCTCTATACGCACAGCATCGTATAGAGTTCTGCCAACGAGCAGCGTCTTATCTGTGTGTCTTTATTTAGCATTATAAGTACGATGTGACGATGTCAGCTTCCTGATTAGAAAATGAAGCAAAGAAGCTAGGACCCTTGGATTGAAAGGCTCTTACTTTTTTTTTTTTACCAAACAAGTAGTTACAACAAGTTTTAAGCAAATCACCTTGCAGTTGAATACAGAATTGATTAATTAGTTGGTTCGTAGACATCGGATTGTGTATGAAAGTACGTTCGAGGGCTATTCAAAGGACGAAAGAAGGATGTTCTATTCTGTTCACTAAGAGGTGAACTCTACTCTACCCGTCGATAACGGACCCTACATTTATAATACAATTCGCCATTAGTTGTTCCTTATTGTACTGTTACGAAGCGGAGTCTAATTGAAGCCATAATCATATTGAAGAGGTGTTAAATGAATGAATGCTATATGTGACTGACCCAATCGAAGATGACCTTATTTGAAACGAGGTCATTTCTTCAAGGAGGTATTATAGCTATATCCTGATTGAGTTGAGATGCTGTTTATTGCTATGTGAACGATAGTGCCATTGAAATATCAGTGTTGTCATTCACGATCGATCCAAGCACCTTCACCAGTCCGCTCACTTCAGACGTGTGTACTTTTGATGATGCACAAATCATCTGTCACTCGAACCTGTTACTAAAGCTAAATGAATAATGAGAGCCATCCTTTTTAAAATACACCTTTACCCTGCCGCATCCTCGACTTCGAACTTTTAGCTTCAATAGATTAGTTCAGATCTTGATCTTTCTTGCAGAAGACTTGACCAATATTATCAGAGTAAACGGTAGCAGACGCCATTGAACGACTGAATGATTCGATGTATTCTTATTCTTGTTTGTATATTAACATAAACATATATCGAATTTACTAAGTGCGGCAAGCTGAATGGCGTAACACTCGTTTCATTGTCTTGTTTACTGCGCATCAATTTGGTAGCACTGATATGAAGAGCAGACCATAATAAATGGATCGCTCAAAACCATAGCATTTTACGGCCTAACCCAGGCGAACGTAGAACGAGAAAAGGCTTGAGACAATCAACGACATTACATAAGATCCGCACGTAATCGTCTAATAGTAATGCAGTAATAACATGTACCCCAGTGGCAACTGGACGGACGATTGTCGTTCAATAGATCTATTCGTATTTTCTAGCAGACATCTCCCACGCGCCGACTCTGGCCTTTATTTCTTCGTCCCTTCGTTCTTTCTATCGTTTCGCTCGTCCAGCTGTACATATACATAAGCATATGTACAGCTGGACGTACACATATACATGTAGAAGAAATCAAGCACTGACCTTCGATGCAGGCAACAGGATCTGCTACTGTAATACCTCTCAAATAGATAACCTTATCTGTGCGATCAACGGGCTAATAGAAATCGGCGAAAACAAAACGGCGGGGGGCTGGAGCAGTCAAA
Source organism: Varroa destructor (assembly GCF_002443255.2). Taxonomy (NCBI): domain Eukaryota; kingdom Metazoa; phylum Arthropoda; class Arachnida; order Mesostigmata; family Varroidae; genus Varroa; species Varroa destructor. The sequence goes on along the minus strand of NW_019211454.1, from coordinate 53,431,062 downwards.
ACAACGACAGAAAAAATTTCAGACACGAGTAGGTAGCACTAGCTAAAACACATCTGACCCTGGGGGGTTATTAAATAAACCACTGATCATGTGATCGGCACGCTAATTTTCCATAGTGATATGGCATAATTTAGAAATCAATGGCTTCAGCAAGGGCTGCACGAGCAGTAGCGATAACAGCATAAGCAACAGTTGCCATGCTCGATCTGGCAACGGCTTCACTATCGCGTACTCACCACGCCAATTCGGTGCAAGTTTCCAGACGATGCAGCAGGTCGTGATTAAAATGAACTAGTCTTAGTTTGTGCGGTTGCCTGAATCCGATCTAGGCTTCTGCTAAGCCACGGTTGACCCAGTCGTAAATGTGTCAAATTAGACAAAGCACGCAATCCGTAATCATACGCCTATACGTATAGGCACTTTATGGAGGCTTTCGACTTTTACGATAGACCTATTCGAAAGTAATAGATTTCTCGAATAGAACGAAATACAGCAAGGTGTTATTATCGTTTGACTTACTAGTTTCGATGGCGGCGAACATCATCTCTACTACTAGTACGCTAAGTGGCATGTACAACAATATGAGCGTTTTTCGGAAAGTAGCTATAGATTATTTCTATCAGCGGATAACGCGCAGCTAGTTATTAAATCAAAAGCCCCTTGACCCAATTAAAGCAGTGTCGTATTCACAGGATGCTTTCGTGTTTAAGATTATCATACCGTTTGACGTTTGTATTAGGCAGGGTACAATCAAACATATGCATAACATTGCATTGTGAATAGGAAGTTAGCTATGGCTTGTAGCACTATTGACATAACATGTTATTTTGAAAAAATACCATCATGGCTCCCAATTGTAAAACGCCTCTTGGACGACACCTATTCTTCGTCATAAATATGTGAGGAGAAATGTGCTCTCTGCATACATTAGGGGTCGTATATTGTATTTATTCATTCATGGCTAAGGAATGAGATAGAATTTTTCCATATCTTCCATATGAGTATTTCCGAAGACACGCTTCAAAACCAGGGCAATTTGACGGTAGGGTGTCAAGGACTCGTGTTTGATAATCATATAACACACGTCCTTGTTAGGCACACGGCCTAAGTGGCCGCGTCACATTTTAACTTACGATATATTGATCGTTTCATACTTGACAGTGTGATAATTCAAACCAGTGAACATTCGCCATTTGAGGCCTCTCGTAGCATCAGTTTACCATATGAGGGCATTGTCGTCTCAGAGAGAAAGAGAGTAAAACAGGAAGAGCGCGAAACAGGGAAAACCACGCAGTACGGTACCAGGCCATCGTGAGCAGAGGAGCCTGTTCGTTCAAACCGCAAAGTTCTTCTGGCCGGAGGGCCACGGAATTCCCGCGGGAGAAAAGAGCATGTCACGACGTTCTAGAGCGTGTCGTGGGGGATATAATAGACGCGAGACACAGGCAAGCGGATGGCGGGGAGCGGTCGCTTCAGGATGGAAGCCATTCTGAATAGCAGGACCGCTGTGTTTCGTAGCCCTCTAGGGCCATGAAAGAAGGGACATAAAGACAACCTCGCAATGAAAACCACGTACGCACATCCTGCGGCGGCCGCCCGCTTGCCTGTTTGCCGGCGTGACCACGCATGATGACGCATTGCAGGGCAGACCTGCGCTCTTTGAGCAGGACGTCGGTATAAGGAGACAACCAACGACAACAAGGCAAAATGCTAGCTCGACGCCGACTTGAAACAGTCGCCGAATCTCTTCTCTCAGCGGGTGAAGCCTTCTCTAAATGCTAGCGTTGCTTAAGCAAGCCGTCAGAACGACGCCTTTAAAATATAGCCATGAAAACACCAACTATGGCCGGATGATGGCCCATGGCGGCGGTAGCACCAGCCTCTAAACATCGCTTTTCGCAGAACAAACCAAGGATGGGTCAAAAGCAGCCGAAGGGTGCGACCCAGTTGAGACCTCTGCCATTTCTGCAGGATGTGTCTAATTACTCTTTTACATTCTATGGGGTGAGCCGGCCGACCAAAGCACTGTAGTGGACGGGCTGCAGTAGCGGGGGGGGGGGGGGGGGTGACGGTAGCAACAACAGTGGTATGAGTACTGTGCAGCACCAGCAGTATGACAACGACGGTGATAATGATAGAGAATGATGAATCTGAGTTTGTTTGAAACTAGCAACCAAGCCATACTTTTCTAGTCCTTACACTGCGCTATGTTAGTAGTGCCTTTTGAGACTCCACCTCGTCTGACTCTCTCCCCATTCTGCGGTCTTGGCCACCATCTGGCGGCAGCAGCAACAGCAGAGGAGCTAGCAGTGAGTGCTGACGACTTCCATACTTTTAGTCTCGCTTGGAGGCCAACTCTGGCCTGGCTTAGTTGCGCAGGCAGGCATGTCTGGTGAACGTGCTTTCTAACGGGCGTCACCGTGCTGGGTGAACTCAGCCATGCCACGTATGAGAACAGGCAAAATTTGTGGTGGGTCAACATGCTTACAAGTTAATGAGGCTTAAGGATCGCAGACGATGCGACTAACGTTACTGCTGCCTACCGTCCAGTTGGCCTCAACTACTGCAGCGCTGCCCTAAACCGCTTCGCTTCTTTCTTTACCAAGTATCCATTGTTATCCAACAGCAGGCAAGGTTAAATCTGCCACTGCAACTACTAGTTCCACCAGCTGCCCAGCGGGCAAAACCAGCAATGCAATAATGGTCACAACTCCAATAGCAGCGGCAAGAAGAAAAACCCGACATTAGCTTTAGGGCTGCCACCGTTGCTACTTCACGAAGTCGGAGCGGTGGACAACAGACATACTTCGACTGTGCTCAAGCCATGCAAATGCAGATCTATGCTGTACTCTTTGAGGAAGTAGTTCTTTGCATTGCCTACCGCCTTTTATGGATCACCATTGTAATGGCCCCTAAACCGCCGGCTTTTTTTGACCAAGACGAGGAAAGCAATGAGAAAAACAAAGAACGTCTGTCTCTCCCCGCTTGATATAGCAATATTAAGGGCGCGTGCGTGCACCGGCCTGTCGTTCGTCGTTACTTAATGATGAATTGCTTTTGAGCAAACAGGGGTCAGCGGTAACAGCAGTGGCCACGGCGGAAAAAATATATTATGCTGATAGCTGAGCGATTTTATAATACGGCGTACATCTTGTTTGGCATGCGCCACCCTGATGGTTTAGTTTGACATCACCCTTGCAGAAAGCGATATAATTCCTTTTTCTTAATAATGATAGGTCGGTCAGTTGATTTTTGTCTGTGCATGCAAACAGTACTAATGTATAAATGTGCATGCCTGTGTATGTATTTACAGGGACGGAAATGAGACAAGAGTGGGCTTAATTTCATGGCCTCAAGAATCGTCCACTCGTAGTAGGTGTTTCCATTTTGAATTGTCTAATCGATTTGGCGAGGCATCTAGTATCCCGGGGTAAAGGTTCTCTCAGTTCTCTCACTTAATCCCGTCATTTCTTTGCTCCGTCTCAGCTACTATTTCTTTTCTGGTATATCCAATCTCGCCGCTGACCACTCTATCGTTCTTCATAGTAATCTTGTCGAACTATCTTTCAGCTTTGCAGGGACCTCTGTTCTCGCCAGCAGCTAGCTAGAACAGAGCAAAACAGGAATCGACTTTGCCAAATAATAATAATAATAGAAAGTCGTTCAAACAGGCTGACCGTTTGCCACCACTTATTAGAGCTATACAACCCACGACTTTTGTAAGGAACCTTGTCGAACGAGTGGTGAAAGTAGTCGGTGAAAACGAGAAAGAATGCTACCAATCCAGTGGTTCACTGCTCATCGTCCGAACTTGGGCGTCATCTTCGTCGCCGAATACGCGGATCTCACTGTGCTACAGACAATAGCAGCAGTAAAACCAGCTGAGGGCAGCAGCACTTCTGTGGCCCCGTTCAGCAGTTTTGGTTTGTGGCGTTTCTGTTCCGCTCGTAGTCATTAGATATCGGAGAAATGATCGAAGCCGAACTCTTTACAGCGATTCACCGGCTTTCGCCGCCGCCGCTGCTTATGCAGTATGTGGCGTCCAATGTAAGAACAAGTAAACGAACGTTCGTCTGCTCATTCTTTCGTCTACTTACGGTAACAGCCTCCAGGGAAGACGTAGTGTTAGGGGGTAAAGGGAGAAGAGGCATGCCACGGCTAACCAAATCGAATCTTGCGTTGCAGCAAGCTGGTAATTGTTAGTAGTTGGTGACAATTGAGCCATAGCCCTCCCCCTCGATGAAGTTCCCAATACTTGCAACTTGAAAGGCGTATCGACTGTGTGGGGTGGTAAATGTTGGGCTGTATCTGCTTGTGCCTGTACCCCCCACCTTCTACGGGTATATGGTGTAACAGTGTGTGTCGATGCGTATGTGTAGGTTCCCTGTGTCAGTGTTGTTGCGAGCTTCGTGGCCGCTCTCTCGTGCCCGCTGCTACCGCCGCCGCCAAAGAGCGGAAGCATTTCTGCCGGAAAAACGGCCGGATGAGGGTGTGAACGGTGGCTTCCGGTGAACGAAACGATGAGCTCACCACTATTAGCACTAGCAGCACTAGCAATAGGGGCTCTGTCTCAACCCGGCGCGACTTGACAGGCACTTCCTTGAACGGGGGCTTTAGGGCGACGTAAGGGAAAGTCATGGGGTTACCGATTATAGGGAACATTTTGCGACAAGGCGATGTAGCCGTCGATGTTGCTGCGGCGGCGGTAGGCCGTAAGCAGTTGCTCGGTTAGAAAAGAGATAAAAAGGCCTTGGCCAGCTCATCGGTCGGTGGCAGCAGGCAGCGCCGCGTATCGAATGTCAAACAGTAGAAAAGACGATCAAAAGCTGAGGAAACACCGACCATATGACAACGTAGCTAGGCAAGGAAGAGCGAAAAGGAGAGTACGAGGTTCTAGCGCGAGCTTGAAAGCCATGGCGGTAGCCGAAATAGCTGCTCAAAGGTGACAGTATAAAGAAGAAATAGTCCAACGAGTAGAATTCCGGCCGCGTTGCAAAGTTGTGAGAAAACTTCGGAAGAGCAGAAAGAATCGTTTCTTTTAGTAGACGAAGGGCGTTAGATAACGCGTGTCCTTTTTGTCGTCCCCTTACCCCTTGCCACGTGAATAGGCAGATGGATGAACCAGGGCCTAGACGAAGCACTCAAGAGGACGGAGAAAACATGAATCGTTAAGCTCGCAAATACGGATAAACGAGCATGCATGAAACGGTGAGGTACCACAATAAGGTTTAAGTACGTATGTACCCCATGGCGAATGCACAGCCCAACTAACTGGAGAGTTGCGTATGTACACGGGTGCGGTGGCACATACGCACGATCTGCACGTACAGCGAGCGTGCTGGACCAGGCTGCGTCGGCCGGTCAGTTTCGACTGGCGATGAGTGCAGGTGTCAAGGCAAGCAGACCGGACATTCGCAGAAGCGTGGAAAATCAACAGAAGAACGGCAACGGAATATTGATAAATCATCGACAACTACACCCAATGTACATGTACACACGGTAGGTCGGCACACAGAGACAAGAAAATTTTCTGCACATGCTTAGCTATACCCGCCAGTGAAAGGCTGGGCTTTCGAAACGTGGCCATTTGTCATGAATACGATTGAAAAAACCGCTGCGATGTAACCAAATTGTAATACGTGTTGTCGCCGGAAGGCTTAAACCGCATTCCGAAGAATACTGCTAATCCATATTTGAAGGCGATAACAAAGCGGCGCGGCTAGAAAATATGCGTAACTAAATACGTATTATTCACGCTGATAACTGGATTCAATAGATGAAAATTAAAGTTACCAAGAAAGGGCAAGTTGAAAAGAATTATTGGATATTCCGGGCTGTATGAACCCTGAAACGAACTTTTCTGTAATGTTACGATTGGATATGCTATGATTTGCCTAACGGAAAGCATGCGTTAATGTCTTGCGGTATTCGATATTTTATACAATATTTCTACTTCGTATCGATGGTTTTTCACAGATTGAAGCACAATCGCAGTTTTGTTACAGTTTTACATACACTTTGCACAGGCTCGCCAATGTCCTTGTCTCATTATATAAGGTGCTTTACCCGCATGGACCAGTAGGATCATATTGGCACATTTGTACGTCTCATATAATACTTGCACCCACTAGCTGTCAACAGTTGGACAAACTTCCCCAAATGTATAGCTGTTACATAACACCATCTCGGACAGCTAACACGGAAGGCACTGAAACATCCAATCGCACATCCTGATAGCATCGGAAGGAAGGTCGATATATGAGAGCCAGATAGGACGATGGTGGCTGCCTGATAACGTGGTCTGATAGGCATCGTGACGAATCGTGCCGAACTCCAGTAGAAATCAACAAGAACAGCAGCAGCAGCAGCATCAGCGTAAAAAGAAAATATGAAGATTGTTGATAGACAGGCGATAGACAGATTGCTACTGCCTATGTAGTTTTCGTGTACTCACCCGCTCGACGTTGGGCAGGCTCCACGTAATGGACATTGACAGTCCCGAGAGTCGAGAACAGCCGGTAAACCAAGCTACCGAGCAACTACCTAATACCGTTACTCAAACTACTCAAGCAGTGACGAGATGCATTAGCACATGCTATGCTTTTCCTCTAATTATATTATCCTTGTGGGGAATGAGAGAATATCAACGCCGTTATGGTGGTGCGCACAATTCACTAGAATGGGAATCTTTCCCTCATACTAAACACAACCAAAACAGAGATAAATAGTACATAATAATAATCAATTACAGTGAATGTCTTCTCAAATGTAGTGTAGAAATGGGGAGAGTTGAGTAAGACATCAGTATTCCGTTGCGAGCAAAAAAGGTTTCCCGTTAAGCAGAAACTACGTTAATAAGTGAGATAAGTTGCTCCAACTATAAGTTTACTTGCTCCCCAAGTTTAAATTCATTTTTCCTATTCGACCTGAATATATTTGACCCTAAGCCTGCTTTCATACTCGTCCCGCCGTATATGGCGACCATTTAGATCACATGTTCTCACTTCCCTTAATAGGACGCGTTTAAGTGTGTAGACAAAAGCTGTATAAATACGATATGTAAATAGAGCGTAACCCTTGCGCTTCTTCCTCCTCTTGCCAACCTTACCTAAAAAAGCAGGACCTAGAAAGGATTCTATAACAACTCTACTTACATACATTTTGAATTATTTATTATTAATGTAAGCAATACGTACAGTCTAATAGCACTCTTTGTCTTCTGGATTGCAGTTTCCATGAATACGATCGAATACGGTCAAGGGCTAGGTCTGCTAACCATGAACGTCTGGCTCGGACATAGGGAACGTCTGATTTGTATATTTCGTTCACGCTCGATCGAACGCACATGGCTGCAGTTAAACGTGTTACATATGCGACGTTGGAGGATCAATTGCTGTTATTAGCACTATAGTAGTTGGTCCGATTGAAAGGCCCTGGCTCTGACTCCAGATACGTTGGATAAGAACGAAAAACGTGTCTATTCGGTGTAAGAAAGAAAGTTAACTTAAGGCTCAAGTTTGATCCCTGAAAAGTTTCCAGTGACAATATACTAGTGATCATCATAATAACACGAGGCATTGTATATATATATATATATACGAGTATTTCTTGAGGTGCATGTAACTATTCAATCTTGAAGCTGGTTAGACGGTCTTCATGTTATTGTGGCTATTGTCATACGGCTTTTCATTATTACGCCAACAGCCTGGATCGCCTCCATAGATTCTTCAGAATTAGTCCTGCACGTTCAATTTTCGTTAGTGTATTATTGCTTGGGCCCGCATCAAAAGCAGGGTATAGCTATAGCGGCCAGATTGGAATACCTATCGTGAGAGCGCCATCGTCTGCGCCCATAATTACCTATGGCTCTGAATGTTCATTGCCAGAGATCGTTCTTGACTCATGTCAATGAACTTATTCGAAGATCCTTGTTAGTGGATGGCACACCGGGGGCATGTGATTAAAGTCGAATTATCCGTTCAAGCACACAGCACAGATATAGGAACACCGAAAAAATGAACCACTGGATCGATGAATAGAATAAAGCGTTTTCTTTTTTTTTTTTTAGGTGCTGGCTCGTAAGCCTAAACTTATGTGTGTTTGCTTGATACTTCTTGGCTTGGCCAGTTTTCATTCGTTTCTCCACGAGTACACATATTGATTCTATTGATTATACATTCAGCGCGTGGATTTATTAATCCTGTTTAGTATTTTATTTTTTGAACATGTTAAAAATGTGAGTTTCTTTTTTATCAAAAAATTGTATAAGAATAGTAGCGATCGTATCAAATTTATAAAATTTTGTCAAAAGTGGATTTAACAACAATACTGCATTAGAATTATCTTCTCAATCAGTTGTTTACCTTTATAACGTTAACATTTATAGTCGAACGGTAACGAACTCGTCGGCGGGAGTAGTTGTGTTTAAACCCGTTTCGTCGATACCGGTAAGAGTAAGCTCGCTCTTAGTTGCACGTAACAATCTCGCCGAAGACACCTCGGTGGGTACCCGTTCAGAGGAATCAGTTAACTTGATTTCCGATTCAAGACCCAGTGCCACCATTACGCAGCTATAGTAATACCAATATTTTAATCTGAACAGCCAGGCTAAATGAAGCAAAGCAAATAAAACTTTTGGTCGGTATCAACATAGGACACATTTTTAGAATAGGTGATAATATATTCATCATTGAACTGACATACCGGACAATCGTTGCTGTTTTTACCATGTTAGCTTTATTTTTTCTTAGAAGACATCGTGCTGTCCTTGGAGTCGTTTTACTCAAAAGACGCAGCAAGAGCAAATCATTTCTCCTGACCCCATCATCTATGTATAGGGCATATTAACTAGGTAATGAATACCATTGATAAAAGCAAAGAATAATCGGCTTTTTTAGCGTCACCGTTTTTTCTCACACAAACTTTACCAACCGGTGCATGTTAATGATCCACACTTTTACAATTCACATGGTATAGCGAACTAATTGATAAAGTTACACAAAATCGTTCGTACATTAGTACTTCTTAAGTACAACTTCAAGCATCTGTATTAAATCCTCTTATTAAAATCGTATCATAATACTCACCACCTAAAAATGCCGTCATAAATACGAGCGGGAACAGTGTCCACAGCGAAGTTAGTGGTATCAATACTGATGGGTGATGTTCCGTAGCGTCGCCAAAAAGGCTGGTAAGATTAAAATCATCACCTTTCGAATTGACAAGACTTGCCACCGTTATCGTTGAATCGTCCGTTTGAACATCGCGAACGACGTCTACCGCAGACCGAACTGATGTGGTCATATCTACGTGCGGGAACGTAGTTGTCGAAATCCACTCGGTTGGATCTACGTATGTTGTCATTGTTCCATCGAAATAGTCCACTGCGCCTGACATTCTACAAGGGGTTGCACACGTGTTTATCTCTGATCACGAGCAATGTACCTCTATTTCGGTGCGTCAGTCAGCTAAGCCACCGCAAGAAGCTAATTAATGGTTAGCTGATGGAGCGAATAAGTCAATACACCTATTTTAGCCAGAGAAAGACAACAAAACACAGACACTCGATCTAACTCGATTACAACCACGCGACCCCGAGCACTGTCCGGAGAGACAGAAAGAAACAAAACTAACCGGTTTGTCTCTATTGTTTTTTTGCTGCGGTATAGCGGTGTTATTTCAGCTTTCGCGTTCGAACGGATTGGGGTTCAAAATGAACTCTCCTATTTTTGGAGATAAAGCGAGCGAATGACCAGCGAGTAAGCATGTCGGCAGGAGCGGCATTGGTGGCGCCATCTCGCGTCGAAAATAAAGCCATAACAGAACCGCAAGACGGAAATGGCATCCCAACACACGAACACACACACACATATAGGCAGGAACCGCGTTTCAATGAACCCATCAGTAAATGACTCTTCCAAGAAAAACGAGATGATAGCACGAAAATCGGAGCTTGACTGGAACATGGCGTCGGGACGGCAGACGCTCTCGATTCAGTAAGGAACTAAGCAACAGAGCGACTCAAATGGTGCACCAACAGAAGACAACAAGCCGCTGATGAATACTTTTATGGCTTGCCTGCGCTCACGGAGACTGAACTAATCCGCATTAAACTGCTATTGGGCTTAAGTTAGGAAGTCTAACAACAGATCCAAAAATGCTAGCAGACATGTTGGTCAATTCTATAACTCCCAAATATGAGCTCCATGGCTTTCTATCTCAAATTTACCTTTGATTAGGTTACCCCAGTGTAACGTTACTAAGTTTTCCAATATTATTTTACTGGTAGTTTGCCGACGATTTTAAAGTGACCCATCCGCTACGATGCGCCTCATAAATGTATGCATTGAATATAAATATATATATATATATATATATATAAGACCTACTATTGTTGCCCGCTTTTTGCCAAAAGGGGCGTTATCTATCTCATAACAGAAGATATGTTTGGCTTATATAGGTTAAGAACTGAAAGTACAACTCAATCATTCAAGTGGTTTAAGTGTATATGAACGAGACTCTGTTTCGTAGAGTCCAAAAATTGTCCTTAGTGCATATACATATATTAGCCAAAAGAAATCGAACATTAAACTGTCAGTTGTGTATGAGGAAATAACAGCGGTCTTTGTCTATCTGACAGTGTTTCTGTGTTTGAGCTGCGTCATGTCTGTAGCGTAGCCGCTACCAGACGAACTAACACGAGCCATGCTTATAGCTACAATCTATAGCTATAAATTTGAATACTAACATGAACATATATAAGGAACAGTATGATTAGGAAAGGGTATGGAACCCTACTCTCTCTATGTCGCACGTTTACAGATCCAGCCCGCTAGAAAAGGCCAACGACAGTGAATGTTGTCGGTGAATACGGCATTTCGAAAATAATGCTTAAAATATTCTTAGCAGCGAAGCCTTGAAAAGCTTCAATCCAAATCTTTTACGTCATACCCCTCAACCATTTACGACCGAATCTGTGAAATACCTTATAAGCTTCCCAGCGGAAAGTCAATTTACAACTTGAAAACAACCAATACTATGGCAGTTTCAACTTCAAGATGTTGCTTCTTTGTACGCTCAAACGAATTGTAGCTATGAATTATAGAACTGAATTGTAGATAAGCGTATCTTTCATCGAAGTGGAAGTGATCACAGTACCGCTGGCTGAATCTTATTGATCTCTGCGCGCCTTGTTAGTGGATTTTGTTCCGTTTAAATGCTTGTTACTCTATTTGTGGAGATAAATCCACTAGCGTAGAATAAAAATCTATCATATTAATAAACTGTACACGCTTAATTGACCTAGAGGCAGCTCATAGCCCATAGAAGCTTTCAATAAGGAAGCTTTTCAATAGAGCGTTTCTTTCCTGCTATCACCTTTTCATAATTGTACTCAGCGGTTCTGGTTTGTGTAATAGTCGGCGCCGTACTACCGTCTCATCGCGTCATACCTAACGCACGGTAGCAATAAAAAAAACACTGCATTATAGGACCTTCGGGAACGTAAACGAGATACAAAGGCGAGGAGTAGTTCGAACGTTCTATGGTGAGCAGCTGAGCAGAGTCAAAATGGAAGAAAATTAGCCGAAGGATGATCGGCAAAGCTATGAGAATTCCGCTTTTTTCTTTATTGGAAAAGATCTTTTTTCGATGTCGTCTAAGAGGCATAAACAAAAGTTGGCTTCCAGCCACAGCTACTGTGAGCAATAGCAAAACATGGGTGTCACGCGCCCCTCCCTCGACTAGCCACGATGTCCTGCCAACGCTTACTCTTCCTAAAACGTAGTCCTATTCTTGCGTACCACCGCCTACTGTTAATACCGCTTGTCAGTACGAGAGTGTGTAGTTTAGAGCATCGGAGGAAGCGCTAATGCTCGAGCCAAGCACGATCGGGCCGTGAAGGAAAAATACCGTACGTAAGGAACAGCCGATACAGCAGTAGTAAAGATGATAGGAACAGCAGCAGTACTAACGATAGCACGAGGATCAGGAGAACGGAGCTTAGGGAAAAAGCGGGGGGAGAGAGAAAAAGAAACGCATTCATTCAATCAATCGATGTGTCGATATCGTCCTCTGCGCGTCGCGTCGCCACTGCTACCATCTCTGGTACTAGCACTAGTAATGGTAACGCCATCCCAGTGCCGTCATGATTGCAACTGCGGCAGCGGCGACCGTCCCTTTTATTTCTTCTGTCTCTCTATAAAAGTCACAGCCATCAGCAGGCGTCCCAATATGCCTTATTGGTATCATTGCTGATTTTGTTATTATTATTATTGCTGTTATTCTCGCCCCTTTCCGCTTGCCGCTTCCGGTGTCCTATTGTGATTTCGGCAGCACTAAACCTTCTACGGTTATTTCTCCACAGCAACCTCTACCGTTTTTCTGTCCGCCACTTTTCGCAATGTCAATGATCAATCTAGAATTGATAGTTCCTACGCGCGAGGCCCACGAGTTGAAAAATTCGTACTGATCTGTGAAGCTTAATGGCGCAGAGAAGCGGCGCTAGGGCGAGAGATATCTATATATCTACATAGAAAAAGGGAAAGACAGGGAGCAAAGAAGGCAAGTTAGCACTGGAGAGTGCCAAAGGAGTGGTCACATCGCTGCAAAAATGGGGAACGTCTACGGATCGTTGGTCTAAACGGAGAAACAGGTGGAAAGGGCTTTGAGACGTGAAAGCGGCAGAGTGGCAGAGAAGCTTGGTAATATATCTGAAAACGGATGGTGAAGAAATAGCAAACGTCTAGACGGGAATTCAAAACCAGGTTGAGATAACAACAGCCACAGTGTGAAAAAGAAAGGTCGTCGGGGAAATAAGGGGAAAATAGAAAAGTGTTGAGACTTCGACAGAGCAAAAATATGGGGGCAGAAAGATGGAAACGGAAAAAGAAAGCGAGTGAATACAACGTACAAGGTCGCATCGAGGAAAAGAACCGGAGAACAAACGGATAAAAGATTGGGAAAGAATGCGACGAAAGGGCGTGAAAAGAAGAAATAACATGCTCAGTAAGTTTTATCCGGTCTCCTTCTAGAGAAAACGGGAAGAAGCGAAGGGGGCTGGCGAAGAATTACCGTTAAAGGCCTCCATCGAAGAAAGTGTAAGCAAACATGTGATCGTACAGTAAGTACACTGCGGATGTCGACTTAACGACACCACTCGACAAAAGTTTACCCACATCACAAACAAAAAGAATTGTTTGAGATCGCAAAAAAAAAACGACGACCAAGTGGGTCGACGGTCAGATGCTGGTTAAAGTGAAAGGGCACAGGAGTAACAGAAAACAGGGAAGAAGGCCTGTACATTATCGTACATAATATACGGTGATGTACAACGTCATTAAGATTAAGTTGTAGCCTTAAAATCTCGTGACTATATAGGACTGTACTAATTGGCAGCTGTAGCAACGGCCAAGAACTTGTCACAACTGTATAACCATAATAGTGATCTGAGCTTAGCTTGTTATAATATCAGTTGACAATAGATGATATTTAGGTATAGAGTTATTGGCCTTTTCTGTTACTTTCTTTCCTAGCTTTAAGCATAGTTCTATGACTTAGTGTAAAGGACTGTTTCGATCGTACGACGACTGTTTCTCCAAGAACAAAAATAAAATTTGGTACAGCAAGCACAAGTTCCTTAGAATACAAGCCAACGCAACGCACGTCTAGAAACGTTAAAGGCATAGAAGCAACGAAGTAAACGAACAACTAAATACCGATTGAGGGGTGACTATGTGTGACACGAGACTAATCGTTCGAACACATTTTCAATCGAGTTGAAACCAGAGGATTTTGATGGGCATCGGCTTAAATTATAGGGAAATCGTCTATTTACTGATTACAGCGGACCTTGAAATAGTCACTCAAAAGCAAGACATAATTATATGTTCGTTTAAACATGAATAGAGTAATTATGCACTATGCTAACTACAAAGGTATCGTTCAATCACAAAACAGAGAAAACTCACCCAGGCTCATTGGGCTTACTGTGGTACAAAATAATCAAATCTTATATTTTTATAAACGATTTACTTGGTTGGTTACTCATCCAAGTCTTTCTGATGAGAGGTGCGGACCTGCCTTCGGACGGAGAAGGTCTAGAAGGATGGAAAGCACGCAAAAACCTTCCATTCCCTGTGCATATTCATTGCGCTATCATTGTCTAAGCTAAAATGGCGCAGACCAACGCCGTGCGTCAACTTCAAAACATCCCGGAGATTAATATATGTGTGCATTGACCCGGGTCCCCGTTATAATTGAAACTCAAAGTAAAATAAACCATGGGAAGAGAAAAACCCAGAAAAAATGAATATATATATATATATATATATATATATATATAAATTTCCTCAGCATATTGTTTATATCTCGCTAATAGATAATACTTAAGCGAAGATGTTCGATATTCAGTTGGGTATCATCATGTACCTTAGCATTCCGACATACTACGTGTGAATCGTGGTTGAGTTATCTGCTTCTACGTCCAAAATGTAAGTCAATTGGTTCATCGGCCCGTAACTTTCCATGATAGGCTTTTTATCCAGATATATGCTTAATATACTGTCAAGAATAAAAAAGCTATGTCATTTTCTCAGAGTAACCAGTAAAAAAAAATTGGTCGTTGCTTTTTCATACACGTGCACCTACACATGCAGAAAAGCAAATATGTGTGTGCGTGAATCTGTCTGTTCCTACGCGCGGAAAAATGGTGCACTAGGCCTCCAGAGGGTACGCTGATACAAGAAGGAAAACCCCGTGCAGTCATCACGGACTCAGATAGCTATTATCAAGTATACACGTGCTAAACAGGTCACTGACTTTTGTTTTTCAGCAAAAGATTAAAAAACTAAGCGTACCTCGAAACAAAATAAAACCTGCCTTATTAGTCGTTTTTCGGACCATTTTATAAATACACTTCTTGCACGAAGAATAAGTTATACGTATAATAAGAATAATCCGGCGTGTAAAGGTATAATCTCTGCTATATGTTGCCTCTAAAATAATTCACAGGTCACATTTACATGGTGGCACTACCTAATAATGCACAGCTTGAAATGGAAAATAATACAGAAATCAATTTACAGTCGTTTAAAAGTATGCCCCATAGTTATTCTATTTCATTGACAACGCTTCTATATTAATAGTCGTAAGGAGCTTGCTTTTAAGACTAATCTGAGGTAAGTTTTTAGGACTAAAATACTCTATTATTGCTAAAAAATAATGTGGGTGCAATTTCGATGTCTCTATCAGGCTATCCCTTCCCTGTAGTTTAGGACTGTTACTCCTTGTTAAAGAAATTTATAACGCACTCATGCTGGTTATAGGTTTAAAGGAAGTAAGTATAGCCGTCTTTGAGGACTATCAGATATTTGGGAGTTCGCGACATTAAAGTTCTAAGCTTCTTAAAGGATGCCTAGGAACGATTCTGAAGAAATGAGTGGAATTTAGGGAAATACTCAAGTTTGCTTCTTCACTATTGAATCAATAGTCAGTAGACCTGAATCACATCTTTTTGAAAGTCATTCGTGCTTGCTTTTGGGCATTTTTTTGTGCCTTACGCTAATAACTAATAAGGTTGTATAAGGGAACACCAATTTCTTTTATTGCATTAACGACAAGTACTGTAATCAGAATCCCCCTCATCATATTTGGGTCAACTCATACATATCAAACCACTGATGAGTGGGTATTCGTTAATCCAGTTATATATATAGGTGCTTAATTACCTATAATATATGAATACTATCGTTCCCCTTTGGAACACAGCTCACGCGAGCTTTTTTCTCGTTCGTGGACGACGTAATGAGAAGCGCAAAAAACGTCGTTTCGATTAGAGCCACTTTATGCTGTCATAAATAGTGCATAACGCACCCGCGGGCTCATAAACGCTCACCATCGCATGCAAAGGGTCTTCAGTAACCAACTACTTGCAGGCGCCCCACATCAGGAAATTGCCATGAGGTACTACGATCGACCACTTAATGCTAAGCATGAAACGAAAGTCGCATGGAGTAACACGCTGATACCGAGGCATTACATATATATACAAATATATATATATATATATATATATATTCACACACAAAAAAGGTATTACTATATTCATGACCACCTTTTTTTTCACTGGAAAGACACTTATCAGATATGTCTATTAACATTCAATCAGAACCAAAGGCGCAGTCAAATTAACTTGCCGATTAAGTGGACCAAAAGAAACAAATTAATTGAGTAATTAAGTTTCGTTTGTAAAAACTGCACAATCAATTTTCCTATTACTGCTAGTAATAATTACAGTGATTTGTAGATAACTTTAGCTGAGAAGTGGCCTGTTATAACTGGACAATGGAAGACAGTGCATCGCTTTTTATGTGTGTTTTTATAGTTATGTGACACATAAGTGATGCTCTTTCATAATATACAGTATTTTTTTTGCCGAAGCTCTCTACTTATTATGTACAACTGTTAACACTGATCACGATTTAATAAACTCAAGAACATTAAGGAAGTTTGAATCGTTGTACAGTTCATCGACAATTTGCTTTAGCTCTTCTATCACCATTCGAAAGGTATTTATTGCTACAGCCTGTTGGCCTGTTGCAATGGCCAGCTACGGCTGACCGGGACACTTAGTAGTAAGACTTCGACTTGAACGCGCACCAACGTAGTAAAAGCGACATTAGTTTTAATTAGAGAAGCTGGAAGTGGCTTTATTAGCAGGAACTCAAGCAATTGCTGTTCGGTTGTCTAGACTTCCTATAGTCGCAGACCTTTCCCCAAGCCAGCTGTCCCCTTCTCCTGAATCCCACTTCTTGACTAGCCCGTTGATTTGGAACGTGGACCCGGCGAGAACTCCCTGCTCCCTGTCAACTCGTCCGTGCCCCACACTCCTGAAGGCAAAGGGACGATCCGGGATGTGGACCAGCCTCTGAGCCGACTGGGGGAAGGCACCGTCTAACAAAGGTGAAGAAGCTACACATTCGCAGCCGGTACCAGACGGACGGTTTGCTAGAATAGAGATATCACCCTTTGCCTTGATCTTCCTTCAGTAGTTTTCCTTGGCAGAAACGACAATGTCACTTATCTTAAACGTCGCCGATTCATCCAATAAAAGCTGAACGGGAAAGTTTTGCTTGGCTAACGATCTTGGTAGACGGATGCTAAGTATTTGTAGCTGCCTCTGTGTCGGCTCTCATTCGATTGGATAAGGCCAATGATACCTTTGCTTCTTTTTCGAAATTTTTAAAGATTTCTCCTTTTCCCCTCCTTTATATGACGAACTATTGTTAAAAGTCAAAAGACAGGATTGGTTTATTGGGGATTCTTTGATTTCAAGTCCTTTAAGCAAATGGTAGACTGTGGACGGCGAACCAGGACAGCAGGCTTGGGATCGTACTTGTGCAGCACATTACATAGCGGTGTAAACTAATTAACTCAAAAAGGTCACTTAACCGTGCATGAAGAGCACGATGAAAAAGCGAACGTGGGAAGGCAGGCACTCATTCACCGTACGTTGGACTATTTCTGGTACTGACGACCTTGGTTTTTAAAAAAAACACAGCTGATTATTTAGGTTTGCGTATTCCAAACATAAGTGTATTGAGGTTGTTGGCTATTAATATAAGTGTCACTTTTACACGCGTATGAATGGGATGTCAACAGCTGATAGTAACAAAACTTTGCTAAGTTAATAATTGAAAGATAGTTGTGTGAATTATCTGACCACGTAATAAAGCACAATCAATATCTTTAGCGTTTCATACAAAATATTTGACGACATTAAAAAATCTTGGAAGTGTTGCTATTAGTGATAAACCAACTCACATCGGTGTAATGACATTCAAGGCTTTCTTCAGGCTCGCTATGCGCCGACAGTCTAAAGGCGCTGTGTATGAGGCACATGAGGGCGTTTATAATAAGGAAATTACATATAGTTAATACCGAGGATTAGATACTGACTAGACGACTGTAGTCGTGTACCGAGGCAGTAGCGTGTTAATCAAATTTAAGTACAAAGGTCTCTTTTAATCAACATAGACTGCAATACGTGTTTCCTGGAACGGTCCTGATCGCGTTTCGACGGCTAAGGTCGTTCACGAGAATGGTTAAAAAACCCCATGCTATGGGTTGTACGAGCTAACGAAAAATTAGTCTCCTCTTGTAAAAGTCAACACTAAGCAATAGTAACCGAAATAACCTCATTGAGTCTTCTCTAAATCACAATCGTAAGGTATATCTGTTAGGATGAAATACACATCATTATTATTTTTATTATGACAATTATCGACCGGTATTGTTAATTTCGCTAAGTTAACACAGAATGTCCAGACCAATACACGCGCCTACAATTCACCTACCTTCAGAGTTAACTGGCCTTCCATTTGGTCGTGTGTATATGTACTCTTGTTGTTTCCCTAACCGAGGTGGTAACATCTACAATCCGACAATGGGGTACCGTGTGATGACATCATTAGTAACGGTGCTGATTATAGTCGGTTGATTTTTACGTTTGAAATGGTGAAAAAAAAAAGAAATCTTTTTCTTGCAAAAAAAAGTTCCGTTAGGACAGTAACAAATACATCTTAAGGGGATACATAGATGGGGTAAACCAAGTGCGCAGAAGTAAACACAGACGAAAAATACGTACAGAACTGAATGTCAAGGATTGTATCTAGTTGCTGAGAAGACAAGACAGCTCCAGCAGTAGCAGGACGAGAAGGAAATGCTGTTATATCGTAAACATTTCGTAATTTTGAGATCACTTCTTTGCGTGTCACCTTATTGCGAATCTGAGGATCGCACAAAGCGAAATTGCTGCAGCGTTTAGAGTGATCCGAGAAAGAGGCAATCTGACTGGTCTTCCGAGTGGAATCTCGTCGCTAGGCTCGCATCTTCCAAAGAAAGGGGTAGCAAGAGGAATGTTATTTTCGTCCTGGCACAAGGAGCATACAAAGATGACACAATTGTCGTTTTCGTCCCCTTTCACTCACCGCCCTTTTTCCTTTCTCTGCCCGGTCGGCGTCGAACGTGCCCCACCGATGCCTTCTGTGCCATATAACCTGCGCCTTGTCGTTGGTACTTCATATAAAAACGCCGACTAGGTGTGGGTCGGTCGTTTGGACGGTTCGGCGCTTTGCTGGCCGCAGACTTCCCTTAGGATATCCTCATAATCGATACGAAAAGATGCGATCCTGTCATCCAACCGTTTTCTGTGGGAATTGTCGGCCATTGACGCAGCAACCGAGCATTGAATGAACACATCCTTAGAAACCCTGCGGGAGCCGCTGTAAGCCTATGGACTGATGAAGACCTGATGTTGTTGCCTATTACTAGATCGCTGTTTGCTTTAACACGCTTGCAGAAGCCAACGTGCCTACGATGAGGGCAGGCTATATATATCTATATGGCATGGCCAAACGACGCCCTGCCGTAGCCATTGAAGTTGATGGCTTGCTGTTGCCGTGGCTGCTGTAGCCACATCATAACTTCGAGGCGAGTCTCCGGAACTTGGCAGTCTGGACACACTTCCTCGAATCCCTGGAGGCATTCATCTATAGGCAAGTCCTTTGAAAAAGTGCCTTTATTGTGGGCTTTACCTAGTATGTGCGATAAATCTGTAGTCGCGCGCACAATAGTACGTATTTGTCACATCGTACCGATTTTATATTGAGATAACATTTCCTGGATGCTTCGAGACAAAGTATTCATGGATTCGGAGGAGCAAACAGATTCGTAACGCCCACTAGCTTTGAGGTGATGTTAGAATTAGAATGGAACAAGCGCCGGTTGTGATATCTGTCATTTAACGTGCAGAACACGATTCAAAGTCTAGCGAGCTGCAGAGATGTCGTGCGGGGACGAAAAATTTGCCAAATAAAAACAACCTTCTTGACAAAGTTTACATAAAAAAATCAACTGCTAAGGCCAACATACACATTTTTAAATGCGCTTCTCTTATGCAGAGCGTTGTGAGTAGGAGAGACTCCTCAAAACTAACCAGAGCCCATGAGATGAACCGATCATTGCCTCCAGCCTCTAACATCACTCCCGCTATACTTTTTTTGTTGTTACATGACTAGACGCAAGCTCTCCAGGGGCTTCAGGAAGTGATACGTGATCAGAAAGTGTTTTGCGCATCCTACTGCAAGTGATCGCATAGCTTTCTCCTACATTAGAAGTTGTCACATTTAAACAAGTCTAATTATTACAACTGCAATTAACGCTGCAAGTAAGAGCTATCCTTGGATCTACCGAAATAGCTTAATCAAATGCGCGCCGCTGCCCCTTATCATATGTATTGTAAATTACATGGCATTATGATAATAGATACTTAGGTTTATCTTATATCTGGTACGCAATGTCCAGACTTTCTACTAAGTCATATGCGTAACAGATCATTTCATATGTACATAATAAGCAGATTTTCAAGTACCCAAGTGTTTTCTCCCATCACCGTGCATACAAATGTGTGGCTATCGTTGAATATATATGCACATATGCGAAACATTGTCAGTATATAGAGAAAAAAAGCTTGCTAGCAGTATCAGCGCATTTCAAGATAACCAGAAATCTTTACACTTTACTCGTTCCTATGTGGCTGTCACCTCTGGCTTGTACGTTGTTCTAGAGTAAGGAAGAAACGAGGTTTTTCGTTTAATTGGCGTCACTCATAGAGAAAACATTGGCAGCCTTGGGATTTGCCTGTGCCAACTTTTAGACCAACGAATGACCAATTGACCACCATCACGGTTCAGACTTGTGGCGCAGCAAACGTATGTGACTGGGTCAGGGTCCTGTAACCGTTCCTTTGAGAAGATTATATACATCCTACTGCTGCTTTTTACCACGTCAGCTGTACGAGTCCTATTGGTAGTAGCAGCAGTAGTGGTATCCGAAGCTAAAACGGATGGCCGGAAATTGAAGTTCATGTTACCGGATGTGGCGAGGCGCCAAATGCGAAATCCGATTTGTGGAAAAAAGCAGGCAAAAAGCAGCGGTTAACAGACCTGTCGGCTAGCGCCGTTCTTACAACCGATGCTGCGACGTCTGAAACTCTGTATCCGTCCGAACTTCTGTCACCGGCTACTTACGAAGCGGACATCGAAGACACGACAACAACGAAGACTGAAATACATACCCACTAGGAGAACAACGAATACGGCTCATCCGTCGACTCCTACAAAGTACTCGCACATCTACACACACGCATGGACATCAACTTACCTGAAAAACGAAAATATAATAAAGAAGATACCTTAAAATCCTAACTAGGTACGCATTAGCCACATAGCAAAAACGGCTATGAAAATCTCTAGCAGAACGTAGAGGTCTTACAGACATCAGTCACTGCAAATGGAGTTCTATCAGAAAACTATAGCACTACTGCGTTATGCTAGTAGTGATCACAGAAGTTGGAGGACTCTAGGGATAGGGCGGTGATGATACTGCTGCTATTTCTGCAATCGCTATTTAAGAAGGAGAAGACGAGAGTGAAACTGAATAGCAAACGGCTGATCAAGTAGTCACAACATCTGTAATGAAGAACAGCTCTATCATTGAATCTGGTAGTGTTGTGATGTTTTCACATGGCATCGTTGCGCAGTTGATGCCAACGCGGGGATTTCGAGATGCTGCAGAATAGCAGTCGAGGGTGGATTTCGACGGCGGCGTTATCTGCACACTAGCATTGCACGTTAGCATGATGTAGTAATAGAAAGCTGGAGTGCAATCGGGACACTGCATCGGCGTGGGCTCTTGAGTGTAGCACGCGCATGTCTGATAGAAGTTTCTGCGGAAAGGACCCGATTGGAAGAATATTTGAACGACTACATTCGCTCATGCAAGCTCGCCCCTCTCCGAAATGCTCATCACAAATGGAGGAGTAATTATAGCCAGAGCAGCCGTGTAGCAAGACGGCACAGAGTTGCTCGATCCGGATAGATACAGAGGTCGTTCGCCTTATATACTTGTATTACTTCTACAGAACCAGTTGTTAGGCATCGGTGAGGATTGTTTCTTCAAGTTCATTGAATTTCGCGTTATTTAGAGGATGGACGATAGAGAGAGATTACTGGTTCGTTATGTGTAGTGTCTATGTTTCAGTGTGTGTTTGGTTATTGATTCGGGCGTCAAGCTAGAGACTTTGATAGCGAAGAGAGGCCGTCCATAGCGCTCGTATTCAGTACTACGTGAGGGTTAACTCGCAGCGGGTTTACAGGGGGGGAGGGGGGCTGCACTCGCTCCGGGTTGGAAAGCCGCTGAGGAGAGCGCATATCTCAAATGCTTTAATGCAATTCCCACTCAGTCGATTATATCGCATCACATCTATGCTACCGCAGCTAGCTATGGCAGAGGCTAAACAACGGCTCTGAACTTCCTCACGCGGGGCGCGTGTGGTGTATTCCTGCTCCCTAGAGAATGATCTCCAGACCCTCCTAGAGTTTTAGAATTTCCTACCCCGCAATCTTGAATACAGCGCAAGACATTACTAGCAGCTAAAACCTTAAGTCCACTCTATGATACGTGTTTATGATCTTATTTATCTATATCACTCACAGATGGACCCGGCGTAGATTTTGGTGGCCGTAGAAGTAAAGAGGAGAACGGTAGTGAAAGAGAGATATGAAGACGATTTTATATTGCCCATTTGGGATGGGAAAAACCTGGCAGCAGAGTAAATCTACGTCTGCATAATGCCGCTACGATTTCGTTGTTTTTCTTTTCTTCCTCCCAATTTTTCTTTTTCCACCCGCAGTCTATCGATCTGTGTCGAGTACAGGTGCAAAGGGGTTAGGCTGATGAATAATAGATGCAAGGTGATGGGCAGTCATTATCAAAGAATAAAGAAAGTAAACGAGGAGACATTGCTGTCGAAAAAAATCAGTAGACGCGGAGGACAAAACGGTGTAAACGAAATCCCCTCTTGTCATTTCTGACCCACCAATGTTTTACCAATGGAAGATAGGAAATCAATAGATTGTACCGATTTCATTTTCGTGTAAAGATGCAAATTACCTTCATACATCTTTTTTGAAAAGTATGATGACATCAGCGACGCCAAAAGTACGCGCAAGTATGATCACAGAAGCGCCAACGAAGGCAACGGAGTTAGTTCATCTGCTAGCCAACGACTGGGTGGCGTGCTAAGGGAACATCCGCGCGTCACCCGGATGACAATTGGGGTCCGTCGCCCTAGGAACTCACCGCCGTTCTCGTTTGTGTACGTCACTTCACCAAGTCTAAGTGAGGCTAAAATGATCCGTTTCATATATATATATATATTACAGATAATTTTATGAGATCGTTTGTGTATGCTAAAAATGACATTCCTAACGATAATGTTTATCCGTTACAGCCACCACCATCATAATTATATCGTTAATTCGGGAACTGAATCATTTACTAGTAATTTTCAAAATATTCCTTCCTTAATCCGCGAAGTACTTTTTAATAGTCACCGTGCGTCGAACAATATCGGCGGCTACGAATTTGTTAAGATGTCCCTTAAATACATTACGTACAAAGAGATCTAACAGAATTCTATTTTGGGCTGACAGGAAGCCAAAGGTTCCAAAAATCTGAGAACTTAGAGAAGTCACGAACTTTCAAATGCAAAAATCTTGCTGTATAAAAAAGTTCCATGATCTACTGTGATGAATCTTTGAATATTTAAAACTTCAAACATATTAAGGATATTCCTGTCTACTGCATAAATTTTGCTTGGATTTTTTAAAGCCGTCTGGCAACTGATTTCAAGCAAAAAAATAAGTTTTTAGTTATAGTATTTGTCTTGCGCATAAGAATCGCCGCCGCTGCTGTTGTGATCTAGAATAGCCATGTTCTTGTGTAGTGCTTAGGGTAGCACATGAACGTA
Source organism: Varroa destructor (assembly GCF_002443255.2). NCBI lineage: Eukaryota > Metazoa > Arthropoda > Arachnida > Mesostigmata > Varroidae > Varroa > Varroa destructor. Next base: position 53,407,193 of record NW_019211454.1, on the reverse strand, counting down.
TGCTCGTTATGACAAACAATCCGCCAAAATTTTCCCCGATTTCAACGCACCCATCGCACTAGTGTGTATATATACAACTACTTGGTACCTATATAAATCAACCTCTCTCTGGAACGAAAACCTGACGTTTTTTTGCAAACCCCTTCGTAACTTTGCTGGCATTGCTTTTGACGGAAGGACAAACGAACTAAAACGGATCAATTCGTCATTGCTATATTGATGCATCTATAAAGCACACATTCGCACTTAAAGCTCAGATAAACACCTGCGATTTAGGTTGCTTCATGTTGTCTCTTTCGTCGCAAGATCGGATGGACATGCCATAGCCGATAAGCTGCATACTTAAAAATTCTGGTCATTTGGGCACGAACCACGACTGATATTACTACAAAATGATACGGCAGTTGAAAAACTCGGAATACAATTGTTTTCCTGTTTTTTTCATGCGTTTGCTTTGCTTTGCGCTAAACTGGCTGATTAACTCCGTAAACGCGCCATGACGTTGTCACGGTACACTGGCTACAGTTGACGTCTGATAGCCAGCTGGTAGATAGTAAACTGAAAGGACACATATTACACAAATCGGAGGCACGCTTTTTCTACAGATAACCTTGATTGCGGCATTGTGCATCTAGCGTAACACGAACTTTGCAGAAATTGTGTCGTTAGCCCATTGAGAGTTGTCACCGGACAATCGGTTAGAGCTCGTTGAAAATGTCTCGTGTTCGACTAAACCCACTGTTATTCTTTACGTTCGTTTGCCTGTGTTTACGTCCTGAGGTATCTACGTGTATGTATTGCGACCACAGTACGCAACGGTTTGAGGCGATGGCTTTCGTGATAGGAAGGTTATCGCCCAATACACCGTTACCACCAGTACGATTATGTATCCAAGTTATTGAGCTTGCGTTGCAGATGGCGAGCATTGTCAAGAACCAGCAATATGCTCATACATGAAGTCATCGTCCTTCAGCATAATCTATTTTTCTCTAGCTTCTGCCGCGTTCATACTGTTACCTGAATCGGCAACGATACAGGTGAACGGAAACACAAAACGCGGATATAATCACACACCGTCGAAGCAACGTGGACGCAATAGTGCGCATGGTACAGTACGGCTGTACTCACGTGCGCGTCCGTACCCACTTGCAGTGCCTCAAATACCAGGCAGCAAAAGCCGTCGCATAAAAAGTTGACAGCAGCAGTATAAGCTTGGCTGTTCATGCAAGAGCGGACAGGCGTACTGCTAGCGCCTGGCACTGGTTCAGGTCCTTATCTGGATAGGGTGCAATCTATTTCCGCTCGATGCCTGTTTCACCGTGGACGTCATTGCTTTCGTCTCTGCCGCAGTCTTTTGCCGTTCGGATATGAATGGGCTATATAGGCAGGTAAATCTTGCCAAAGACGTTACAGGTTACGTATGCCAAAGTAGTAGCGTATGCGGCGGGTAGCTGGAGAGAGCCGCTGCCAGCGATGTCCTGATACTACGGCGTCGTTGGGTGCAGCTGCCGCTGCTACCAGCGTCCCTGCCTCAAAGGCACAGCTAGAATACTCTCCGCGCCTTTGTGAGTATGTAAGTATACGTCTGCGCGAAGGAAGTTAATGGGCGGCTATTGAAAATTTAGCGCCATTCTGCTTTCCACATTTTGCTGTCTGTTTTGGTCGTTGCCGGCAATCTCCAGCTAGCCGCCTTTCGTCCGTCTACAGTCTCGAGTCTAGCAAGTGAGCGAGTTGAAAGGAAAGCCGTGGGAACCCGCCAGCCAACCATATACCATTCTACCTTCTTTCGTTTAGTCTAGTTAGTCAATCCGGCTAGCAACCGTTCACGCCGGCCAAACAACGTGCTTCCCCATTTTTCACCAATCACCTTCTCTGAGCCGAGATCAGTATTCTATTCGCCTTCCTCGAACTGCATACACGAGCGCATGCATGCACGCAGAAAATCGAATATACATGCACACAGGTGCCATTTTGGATATGCAGGTACATATACGCCATACACCGCCAGGTATGAAACGAGAAATAGCGTTATTTCAGCTGCTGCTCTTAGCGGCCGCAGTGGCGGAAATGGCAGTGTTCAGAAGTGGTAAAACGTTGCGATCATCAGTCTGGTTTAAGCGTGTTCGCTCGCTAGCGTTGTTGCACGGCCACTGGGGGTGTAGAAGTAAAGCAAAGAGAAAATGACAAAACTACGAAGAAGCTTGGAGTAAGCACAGGTAGTAATAGCATCAACCAGCTGGTCAATGACGATCTGAATACTGGCTGTTGATTTCGCTATGCAGGCCAATGGGGGCAGAGACATCTTCAGAGGCGACAGGAGCAAGCAAGCTGAATTCTGTGTCAAAGAAGGGGTGGTAAACGAAGTCGGCATACACTTGGTAGTATTCATTTTATTTCTGTTCATGAGGTTATGTGAGTGTCGACGAAATAAGCGGTGGTCGTACGGACATAGAAATTCGGTACGGCTTGATGCAGGGCTTGACGGAGCAGAGCGGAAAACTGTGGTTCTACCGGCAGGATGGGGATGAGAAGCAAGGACTAAGGGAACCTACAAAGCCGAAGCGAAGCTTTGGCAGGACAAGGGCAGGCGGCAACGAAATTGTTTGCCGTTCCGTCCACACAGAGGCCGTTTCGAGCACAAGTTAGTGTTGTGTCCCTCATCCACAAGCAAGTCTGTGGCCGCTTCCACCTGCCAAGAGAAGACCAGACAGGCAGTTGCCTACAGTCGCCACTAAAGTTGTCGTTCCTGCTATCGCTAGCAGCGCTTTCGGCAGTTTGGCCACTGAGCTAACGTGGGAAGCCTAGCCACTCGCCCAACTAACCCACCGACACTTCATCGGAAATCGTTTGCATGCCGCGCACGCTGCTACCGGATTTACGACCAGTAAAATAAGTACGTCCAGTCCTTGCTGCTAGTCAGTTAGGGTCGGCAGACAAAGGCCGCCGTTGCTGTTACTGCTTCTGCCGCCGAGAAACAATGCCCTGAGACGGTATCACAAAGACAGCGAATGCAAAGGGCAAAGTAGCGGCAACAACCAGTCAGCCGGCCGACCAATGAGAAAGAGCGGTGGCAACTAGGTCCAATGCAGCGGTCCTTTCTCTTCCTTTAATGCTACCATGGCGGTCTACGTTACCCCCGACTAGCTACATGTACGAGCAACATAACAGCCATTTCTTCCGACCCTTCACCTTAACGCCTACCGGTTTTTAGGCGGACTCACTGCTCTGTAGACGATGCACGTTGCAGGCAGATAGTGATAGCTCTATTCCAGTTGTTCGCGTTGACCTTCTCCTTTTCCTCTTTGTCTTGTGGAATTCCTTTTCTTTTTTTGTTCGTCGATGTCTTCAAACAGAAAGGATAGGGAAGAAACAACACAATGCGCTTGCCTCGTCAGAACAAGTCTCGGTGCCGATGTGGGCGGTAGTATACGCATCACCAGTCCCATCGAACGAATGCTCAGCCTCAGGCCACCCGAGCCTGAAGCAACGCCAAGGCAAGCCAAAGTTAGCTTGGTCCTCTCACATTGCACTCCAGGGATCAACTGCGCACCGAGCTACTATAACGTAACGTATATATGTAGCGGTAAACGAACGGTTGCAAGTTATGGGGCTCTTCCGTTCACTAATGTTGAACCAGGGATGGGGGGGGGGGGGGTACGGATACAGATTCGTAGTAATGCCTCGTCAACAGACATCGACTGCCTCGACAAAGATAGGAAAGACTTAAGATCATGTGAGGAGGGTCGACCTTGTATATACCGATAGCATCAGAATGGGCTGAAATGTTGCCGGCGCTGCTGTTAAGGCGGTTGCACTCTATTTTGCTCAGCCTCTGGCTTAGCCGCCATCGTACGTCTTCGCAGTCTTTTTAGTTGAGAAAAAGGCAATAACCGAAGAAAAAGGACAGGATCGTATGCGGTTGTCAGAGATAGTCAGGATGGAAACGACATGAGTTGCAGCTTGCATTGTAAAGGAATAAGGGTAGAAGGAAGAAGAAAAATGGCGTCATCTGGAATTCGTGATGCGGTGACGCGCATCGCGCTGGTCACGGCGATTACGACGAATATCTGCCCAGACATTAACCAGTCGCAAAGGCATAAGGTAGAGTGAAGTTAAGTGGATGCACTAGCTATGTTAGTGGTAGCCGGTGGGGGCGGCAAAGGCGATAGTGGTCAGGAAGCTAGATTCGACTAGTCCACGGTGGTTCGCCCTCGCTCGACTGCGTGCAGTAATTACTCCATAGCTCCGGGCTCCTCCAGTCATTTCCGTCGTCGTTCTTCTTCTGCCTTTCCCATTGGCCTAGCAGGCTCCCTTTCCAAACTACACGAACCTTATAGAGACTCTCCTTGCGGCAGTGGTGGCGGTTAGCTACGTACTAGCAGTCATCAGCCACCAAACGGCCTCTAAACGACCTCCCCTTCTCCCCGTCTTTGGTTGTTGCCCCTAAAAATGTCTAGCCCCCAAGACCAAACCGAGTAGTTCGTCAACAACTGTTGGCCGAGAGCCAGGTTGAGAAAGTCAGTTACACAGCAAAGCAGCCCTACGAGAAGAGAAAGCAAAAGAAATATAGGATACACCAAATTTTCTGCCGTACTGTTGGTGGAGGGAGCGCCTTTTTTCTGCCGACCCATATTTCTAAGCTAAGAAGCATTGACAGTACGGACAAACAGGCAGGCTGGCGTGCAAAACCGATCTGAGTGGCCAAGCCAGCGAGTATACTCATACAGCAAGGCGTCGCTCTCGTCCTGTCGTCTATAAGGTATTGGCTTCTCATATGGTGGCTCATCTGCACAAAATTGACTTATACCTCTAAAGCCCCCTGCTGCATCGTTGCTGGAGTTAGCCAAAAGGAAGAGAGCAAACACTGCTTTGGTTGGTATCTCCCGCTCTCGTCATCCACTGTAGAAAAACCATTGCGGCTGACTTCCTCAGGAATCTGAAAGTCCAAGATCCAATATAGCTAGATTTCGACTTATCCGATGAAAAAAACACTTTTTGACATTTAGGGAGGGAAGAGGATTGGGTAGAAAACGGTTGTCTTTAGGAGGAAAACCAAATTTGTGTTCTTTTGCGGTCGATATCTGCGATAGCGTGTCCAACCAGTGCGGCAGAGTCAAATTATTTATTTCACTATATATTGTTGTTCGAGCTATTCCAACGTCGATCATTTATGTTCTGCTGAGGCGGCTTCTTAACGACTGTGACTTGCGTCGAATGTAAACAGTTTATCTTTTGACTATCGTACTTGATGTAACCTTTTTTATTGCCTTCGTTGAGTAAACATCTATTAAAAAATAATCTTCCCTTGGCATAGTAGGCCTCTGACGTTTTCAAGGCCAAATCGTGAATTCGTTAGTCGTCTCGACACTTGGGCGTCTGCGTTTTCCAACTACTGGCTGGAATTTACGTTTTGCAGCCCTTTATCCTTAAATTGGATTTGGGGGAACGCAAATTCTGCTATTACTATGGCGCTTGTTCTGATGCAGGGTACTACTTACTAATCTTCTTGTAGGCCCTTTTGGTCTTTTTTCTTTGGCCAGCTGGCTTTGTACTGCGTCAGTGGGCAAAAAGACTTTACCCCGCCCAAACCGCTCTTTATTTCACAGCCACTCCCCTTAAAATTGTACTGGCTTGTGGTTAAGCACGGAGACAGGAAGATCCCCTAACTTTTGCCTTCCTGAGCTTATTTCAATTTTTCTATCTTATTTTGTCTTCTTCTAGTAATTGCCAGCCAACCAGTCTTTGCCAGATTGTTCTTTGCCTCTTTTTTTGTATGCTGTTTTTTGGAGGACGGAGGGTGAAGTTGCTAATATCGTCGTACTCTATAATGTAATACGGCAAGAGGACACGAATGACGGACGCATAGAGGGAAAACAGCGAGACGGGATTAGCGCGAGACACAGCAGCAAGCTACAACAAGCGCAGCTACTGAGGGAGCAAATGCTGTAGAAGCACGTTAATACAAAAGGGCTCGTCGCGTGCGCGGACGAGGTGCCGACGCCACGGTCTAAAAAGTCGGCTTTATGTCGCGAGCACGTGCGTCGCCTGGCAAATTCTGTTCCTGCTGGCGGGCAGGCCGCTGGCACCGGCTCAAAGTAGTCGTTTCCCCGCGTACTCGTATTGGTGCACCTGTGACCCTTGACCGACTGCAGTGGGGCTCTGGCCTAGTCGAGTATCGCGGCGCGGCAGGCGGTGACTCCGCCAACCTCCTCTCCGGTCAGTGAGCTTCTGCAGATTCGTCATTTCCCCGGCCGCCAATTGGTTGTTGGGCTGATCGTTAAGTATGTGAATGTAAGTCTCCATAGCCCACGCAAACCGTGGCAAAATCCGTGCAGTCCTGGCAAGCAGCCGCTGTCCTATCAAGTGTGGAGATTGCGTTTCGAATTCCGATATCTTCTATTTTATCCGGAAAAGAGGAGTCGTTTACCGCCGGACTTAAGGCCCAGCACGCAAGGCGGCAGAGCTTGAACAAAAGAAGGCTATCCTCGCTACCAGGTTTTGTTCTCAAACTCGGCCGACAAACGGATGAACGAGGTACAGGCGCCAAGCTTGAAAGGCTCAACGACAGACGGGCTGGTGGATTGCTGCAGACATTAGTGAGAACTACGATTGGTCAGATACAGTCAGAGAGACGCACGCTGTTCCAGTATAAAACGTATAATTTCAAAGGAATAGATGAGTCTCAAAAATCGAAAAAAAAAGACAAAGAACAAGAGCTCAAACAAGTCTCGCTGTGCGCGCTGTACTGAGAGGAAAGGGAAATGTCAAAACACATTCCTCCTTACCGTTCACGTATACAACGGTACAGCTGGATCGTAGGATTCATCTTCTTACATTTAATGAATGACAAATGAATTTCTCATCCTGCTGTTCCTTACTTGCTATTCACTACCGAAGTGGGCTATAACTTACTTTTACTCGCCATTTTATTCTCATTGTCGTTGTAGAGCTGAGGGTCGGGCCCGCTACAGTTTTTGTAGTACCACTATTAAGACGTGCTCTCTTCCAAAAAAAAGTCAGTCCGATCTGTCAATAATCGCGCAAGTCAAGCGGATGCACCAAACTATTACTTACAATATGTACGTGCTGTCACCCAATTAGCGGCAACTCTACACCGGTAATTGCCGTTCCCAACGGCCGTCTGGATTAATGATATAATTCTTATATCTGCATATACGAATATAGTTATTTCCTGTAACGTTACTACCGAGCTAGGCATTATAGACGCCATCTGAGACATGTCATCATATTGTCATAATAGTGTTGCATACTTGGTGATGCTGCTATTCAGTACCAGTACAATACTATTAAGTTGTTTTGCTAGTATTCTAGTGGCACCTTGCCAAGCGAGGCCGTTTTTGCCTTCATCATCCCGAGTGTTTCCTCTTGTTGCCAATGTTACTATGGTCCACGGGGACTCGGAGCTTTACTTGGACCGCTTGCAATGGACCACCCGTCAAAATGCCCAACTACTGCCAGCGCTCGATTGCGCTGGTGAGCTAAGTAGCAACCATCAGGAGCCAGTAGCAAAGCAGCCCATTGATGTGAGGTAATTCCCTATACGTCAAATCAGCATTCATGTTCTCAAGGGAGAAGGAAGACGATTGCTCGGCTGGTTAGGGCCGAAGCTGTCGACGGCTGCGCGCATTAGTCCTTCGATAAGCTCTTCGGGTATTCGGTTACGAACCGCAGAACCGCTATTCCAAGCCGAAGTTCGAGCTAAGCGAACCGGCGACCAAGGCAAAGCACTGCAGACGTCTAGCACCGGTTTTTACTGGCTACTACGGCTACGGTCCACTATCGCCCGGCATTGAAACGGCTCGCTGAATGAGCTTGGATAGGACAAACAGTAAAGGAGAATCAGAGGAGAGAGGGTGCGGATAGATGGCACTAGGCTGGCCCGCAGACAGCGTTACTTAGCGGAAACCTGCCCTTACGGTTGCAGTGGGGCGCCAATGACCTCGAATCCAACAGGAAGACAGAGAGAAAAACGGTAGAAAGACAAACAAATAGATTGCGTTCGGCGTTCCGTCCTGTGACCGCTGTCTTGCCCCTCTACGCCGCTGTAATATATGTATATATATGTAACGGCGGCATGAATAACAGTGGCCGCAGAAATAACTAACCACCATATATATGTATTATTAAGCTTTCTGCCAGGGACTGCTTGCTAGATTGATGACGAACAGGGTCACGGTTGAACTGTCATGTTGTAGCAGCAAGTCGATAAAAAAGTCACGAAAATCGACCAGCGTGCTTCTACTACTGTTACCTCTGCTGACACGTTAATTACAAGTACGTACGCTGCTGATGCACCCATAAATTAGGCGGAAATGATAAGATTCAGAGTGAAAGAACTTATCGAAATTGCGAACGTAAGCAATGATATCAATCAGCGGTATAATTCACTCGTGTGAAACAGCCCACCGCTGCTTCAAATTCTCGTTTTTTAGTACTTCACGACACAAACTGTACACATTTAGTTCGCAACTCAGCAGAGAAAACAAAGAAAAACAGCCACCAGACTTGCATTCCCTATTTGTATTATTCTATTGATAACCAATAAATGTAGAGTATACGCTAGCTCGAAGAAAGCTGGGGGTATGTTGAAGTTCACCAAGAAAAGTGGCACATTGATATATATATATTTTGCGAACCGCTGCATTTTTTATAGTGAAAGTGAAATAATTATTATTATTACTATTATAATTGGATAATCATATATACATCGGTTCATGGTAACATGGAGATAGACTATATATATTTATGTAGTATTTAATTAAATGTCATAACCTGTAACATCATCTCATTTGTCCGGGCATGATAAAAGTAAAAAAGGTTGAGGAATATCTTTGCAGTATAGTGTGAACCTTAAGCTTCTGGGCCGGAATAGAGTAAGTACTACATTGGGAATAACTTTTCATATGCCTCAGTGTAAGGCTGACGGAGGCTACGAAGAAGGAAGACCGAGATGTCACAACATGGTGAAACAGACAGGTTAAGAAAGGCACAATGACAGGGTAGCAAGACTGGTGTCGGTTAAGTCGCTCGAACCTCATCAGGTTAGTGAAACATCTAGGTGCTTCATATTAGACTATACTCGTTTTTAATACTCCTCGTAAGAAGCTTATATCAGAGCAACGCGAGGAGCTTCGTTTCCAAACACATCATACGTTGGTGCATAGAAAATTTCAAGAACCTGTTCATCATCTTTCCCTATGTATGGATGGAGACCTAAGACTATTTGAGAAAGCTATTACTTTTTTAATCATAACAGGATTAGGAACAACCGTCAGTATGCAGTGCATTGGCTGAGATAAAAAATATGTATGCATGTACCCGCGTATGTATATATATATATATATCGCAGCCAAGATGTTTTCCTGGGTGGCCTGAGAGCTCTACTACACAATAGGGTAACTCTACTGATGTACAACACAGTACATCAGTAAAGTTACCGTATTGTGACGCACGATTATACATGGTAACCGAATTCAATTGCTTCTTTGCGTGACCTTATTTTCGATTACGGGTTAAGATCCGCGAAACAGGTGCATGCTATAGCTGGCAGCGACACCCTCTTATCAGTTTAGCTCAGTTAATGACATTCGCAGGGCTAAAATTTGGCAGAACAAGCAGACATGGCTACAGATCAACAACTTGTCTCGAGCAGCAAGCCACCACTGGCAGGGGGAATGATCGACGGGAAGAGCGGGCTAGCCTTTGTCGTCCGCCGCACGAACATTCAGTAGATCTGTGCCAACAAGCTGCCGGTTGGCGAATAACGAATATTAGAGGAAAACGAAGCAAGGTTTTACAAGGTAAATAAGTATGGAAAGAAAACTTGCAGAGTTACAAAAAAGAAGACCGCTTGGGGACTAATAGTAGCAAGCACGGTAGCTCGTCGTTCGCTTTTGCTTGTCCTCGTTCGTCCATCTGCTGTTCCCTTATAGGGACACGGAGGCCAGCCCAAAAGCAAAGGCAACGAAAGGCGGAAGCCTTCAGGGGTCGCAGAAAACAAGAGAAGTTGTTCTTCGTTTCCTTGTCATGCTACCCCATTGACTGCTTTTTCCCCAGTTTGCTGCGCTGCTGCCCAGAGTTTTCGATGGGCTTATGAGTTACTTTGCTGCTTTCACTCTTACTGCTATTGTTGAAACTGCTCTGGTAGCTACATCGTTTTCGTCTTTTGCTTCGTTCTTGGTTCGAGGGGGGTACCCTCTTTCACTTCTGATTGGGGACAGGAAGGTGAGTAACCTTGGCTTGATTGAATTTGCTTTCCATTCTTCTGTCCGTCTGCCTTTTTTCCTTTGCTCTTCTAATGCGTGCCTCCTTACGCGCCTACTCTGGGCTCCAGGTAGCTGTTTCGATCCTGTAACACACACCGAACCATTCACCCCGCTTCCAGCTCGCATCTGTCCACCGGGTTATCCCGTTTTCCGTCGTATGGTAAATCTGTCCATTCGGCCGTCACCTCTTAGATCCTTGTCCTCCTGTGTCCTGTTTCCACTATCCCATCTTTCGTTGGCATTGCCGCTGTAGTTCCAGGCGTTCCTTTTGCGACTTGTCGACTTCAGGGCCGACGAGCGAACTGGGCCCGCGAAGGGCAAGAGGAAGACGGCGACCGACAACACCCCTGACAAATCAGCAGCTGCAGAATCGGTTGCTTGCTGCCTCCGCTGTCTTGACACCGTTGGCCGAACGAAGAATGTGGTGTCGTCGTTCGATTATACTTCATATTGGACAGCAGGAAGTCCTCCCCGAGAGAAGGGCTGGCGTCTGACGCCGCTTCTATGAGGACAACGATAGGGAGGCGGCAGGCCAGCAGGCAGTTAGCCGAGCTTGCAGCCCACGAGTACAGGCAAGAAGAAACCAGGCAGCCGAAGAGAAAGTCGCTGGCATTCGAAGGGGTCCCGCCGGATACTGGCAACGTTCAGTTCCAGCGTTGACTAGATTGATCTGGCCCAGCCAACGATCTCAGCCTGGCGACGGCCAATCAAGGCGTTAGAACGGAGCCCATACTAATCCTTGAGGATCCGTCTTGCATTCTATCACTCTATAATATAACAGACATACAAAGACATCGACACTCGTTTGCTTGCAGAGTTGTTCTACCCCAGCCTTTATCCGGCTGCTAACACTATCATTACTACGACTACAGTCCCATGTCTTAGCCTCTCGAGATCGTAGCTGAAGTTGTGCGCACACTGTATTACATTAACGGTTGCCGTTAACAACAGTGAGGTCAACAAAGGTCACGCGACTCAACGTACGTGAACTTTTCCGCCTAAACCATTCGAAAGTTATGATTCTGGCTCATTTAGTCACAGACGCGGGTAGAAATGAAGCATGCTTTGCATGCAAATTGAATCCGTATCGATAAATCGAACCGTCAAGTCGCAAACATCCTGTGGTGGTCGATTGAAGCGCTCAAAACGGCCGGAGCTTTCTATGGGCATTCAATAAAATTACGAGTAACTCATTTTGAGAGCCTAAGCAGAAATGTCCTCCCGAATACTATCAAAGTGTGTGCAAATGTACAATTGCAGAAACAGCAATGGTGACTAAGCAACTTCCCTAAAGAGACCTGATATTTGATGACGATATGATGACGATGCTCCGCGATATCGTGCTTCGTTTTCAGCTCACGCAACCAGCAGTTGTGACGGAAAGGCATAGAGACATCGAGACGGATACGAAGACATAGCTTGCCCACTGCCCCAATTTACTGGTTAGCGCGTGCCGTTACCATTTTCATATCTTGATACGTATTGGCTATGCACCGCTGCCATAGAAACCATAAAAAAGAAGTGGCATCGATGGGACGCGAAATCAGAACCAACCTAAGTCGACTTTCACCAAGCGTCTAGATTGATAAAGCGTCGTAAGAGCGAGCTCGAATTCCTAGCGACTATTACAGACACAATATGGATGTTTCTGTCAGAATTTGCAGATACAGCAGATCTCTACTGCTAATCATTTCCGATTTTCATTCCCTAATTCCGGGTGCTCTGCGCCATTACTTTTTCTAGCCCTTACACGATATATTGATGTTGAGGAGACTCAAAATTGACTATGAAAAATGGGCTAATACTTCAGCGACGGCCAGCGTCCTGTGAGATAACGAATAACAGAAGAATCGAGTGAGATCCTACCTAGATGAAAGTGATAAGCATCAGTTATTCTTCTTTTAGACGCCAACGTGTCACTGTGAAGGTTACGGAGGATTTGCCGTAGTCAGATAGAATGCGCTAGTATCTTGTTGCTATATCAAAGCCTCGACAATATCATGTCTGCGCCGGCGGACACTCCGCATCGTGAGTACAACACTTCACTAGCAGCAGTAAGCATAATTGAATAATATTCACTTCCATGTTGGGTTCTACTTTTAATTCTTATACACATGAATGGCTTAATTGGTGCTTATCTTTGATACATTGCGTTCTCGTTCTCCACTACGTGCATCCGAGGAAAAAGCGATCAAAGCAGCAGGAAGCCTGATTGCACGACGACTTTGAATTGAATTAACGTAATACACCAGAAGAACTCCAGTAACCCGTGTTCGTCTGAGTAGCTAAACAGTAGACTGGCGCATGTGTAACAGCATTCTGTAGAAACAGCCTATGTCCCAGAGAAAGGATTCGGTGCCACCAACCTCTTCAAACTGGAAAAAATTAACGATTGCAACTGCTATCACCAGTGACGATGAGATTTTGTTTCTGCTCAAAGCGAGTCTAGATCAGAAAATGTAAGTTATAGAAGTTACACGATATGCCTTTCGCATTTATGCGTATATTTCACTACTGCGACTTGGGAGTTCCCTCTACCTATTTTATTATAGCGACACTGTAATAAACAGCGTACGGTGAATGTCCTGGTACTGATTATCTGCACATATCAACATGCGCATAAACTAACAGGAAAACAACATTCAGTCGGTCAATGATATCACTTGGAAGTATCATTATCATGTGGCTCTATGAAGGACACAAGGATGGACACTCACAGATCGAGTCTCGAAGCAACCTTAGACAACTTCAGGAAATCAGCTACCGTTGGCGCCTTTGGTCTGAAATACATTAACCGATCTTCGGGACAATCATTATCACTGCTGCTTACGTTGTAGTATACGAGGCTACCCGTCTATCTAAAGCCTTTGCAACGTCCAAAACCTCAGCCTCTGACACGTCTCTGAAGTGCATTTCAGGGCCAATAGTCGCATGTAATGCACTTGTATCTTCACATGGCTTTCACATCGTTCATTGTTTTTACGTAAGATTCATACATAACGCAAAGTTGACTGTATGGGTCACATTCTAGCGTGAAACGCCGCTGCATCGGCCGGCAATGGATCAACGATATGACTATGGCGCATGTCTCATTTTGCAAATTACCGGGCAAGCGGCTTGTCCGCTGAACGATTACACGGCCAGCTGCAGTTACAAATGGAATATTAAATATCTAGATTTGTATGACTCAACGATGGACAACCGTTACCCGAGAACGCGGCCCATTTTATCTTTTGTGCAAAGTGAAAATGACGGAAACGAAAGGAGAAGACGAGTCCCAACCGGCCGGAAACCTCACCGCATGCGGGCGGGTATGCCATAGATGGAAAATGACGAACACAAGCTTCTCTGTATCAATTTTACAATGTTCAGTGCACTCAGAATATTAGTACTAAGCAAGGTCGCACTTACCGATACGACAGATATCTCAATTTAAAGTGATTGGTTATGAATTTTAAAGTTTAAAGAAAACTCCAACGAACACACGACGAGTATACATTATAACGGACATGGGTCGGGAACTAATATTATAATCCCTAATACTTACACTATTTGATGAGTTACATGAACACTAACCGTCGCACTGTGTAGTACTTACACAGACAAGGTCCCACAGTGGGCACTAAATTATTTACGGTACATTTCCAGAGCTTCTGTAACACGTGACAACTCATATATATATATATATATATATATATATACTAGTCTTCGCATCGCTTCATATCTAGAAGATGACCTATATATATAAACATGATCTTATGTATTGGTACGGCTTAAAATAGAAATGCATTGACGATCGTCTAATCGAACCAGACGCGTTTGCTTCATAGCCAAACGTATACCTTACGCTATTTACGTATACGTAAGGAATGAGCTAACGTAAGTTACAATTGATTGCACATCGGTATGAAGCAACCAGCTCTGGAAACTGTCCACACATCCGCACAGTAGCTCGAATAGGATAACGTTAATGGAATATAGATCTACCTATTTAAGGCATAATTAAACAAATATTGTCCACGCTGAAAATGTCTCCCAATAGTGCACAGCCCGCTCGTATCCCGTGGGGTAAAAGGGTTGGGCTTGTGCCTTACTCGTTACTATCGATGACCTGGAGATGAGGTCATGAATTTGCCTAGCGCACAAGAAAGCTTCGAAAGCGATAGAGCCACGTGGCATGAACGATCCTCCGCAACCGACCAAAAACTAAGTAAGTAATTATATTTATTAACGTCTAGCTCATTCATACAACAAAAATAACGAAGCTTTGATTAGCTTGCAAGTATGCAGTGCTTTAAAAGTATAACTTGTGGTGCCGTTATTGGACCGGGATTGTTGAATACAGACGTGTTTTAGCCTGTGCGATTGGCTATTACAGTTGGTGGACATAGTTTAACTATTATGTAAAATAGTTTCAATCGAGATACTCTAGCAAACAGAACAACGATATTTATTTATATGAAAACGTCAGTCTCTAAAAACACACTCCTAAAGTGGCAACAACATATAAAGACATCTGTTTGTCTACGAGCACAGCATCTTAGTTCTTTAACTACACGCTACGTATAAATTAATCGTCATGTAGGCGGCAGCAAATAATTCACTTATATAAGGACAACTGATAGAGTTCTCGGCACAAGTAAACGTACGAAGCAAACTTGGATTGATGGCTTCCTGTTTTGCTCAGACAACGTCAAGTAACGAGACATGGCCCCACATCACGAATCGGCCTTATCTTGTACCGTGCTACACGCGCTTTCCCCTGCGACAACGACTATAACATGAGTCGACATTTCTATTTTCTACGACCTCAGCATCCCCAGACTGACTTCAGTTTGGTGAGAGCTAACGTATTTTCGTGCAATGCCTTTACATCATCCATAACTGGCCAGTTTCATGCTCTAGTCAGGTGGTATCCTTGTGGTACACTCATACCCTCTACTTTCACTGGGTTGTATGTGCGATGTAGTTGGCGTGTGGTGGGTCAGCCAGCGCCCAGCTTCTAGCAGCGTGCATCCATCGTAACGAGTGAAAGAACGACAGCAATCGTATAATGGTAAGCCAGCTACTAGTTGCCTGCATCGCCAGCAGTGACTGTCTAAGTAAGCGCACAGAAAGAGACCAAGCAAGGTGGGTGGCCACATCAGAGTTTGTATTCAAAGAGTCACAAATGCAGTTAAACTTTTGACTAATTATCTTCACTCCTGAGTAGCAATTGTAGAAAAAGGAAGAGTTTTCGTTACTGAAAGTTACTTGCTTTCCAGCGACAACCGAGCTCCAGCGCCGGCAAAGCTGATTTGCAGCGGAGTGGCGGCTCGACAGAACGAGATGAAGGTAACAGACAGACAGGTCTTTATCAAAGTTTTAGCACGAATGGGATACGGGCATTGTGCTGGCCTCTGCGAGGCAACGACATTCAGCTTCCTATGCGCTTGTCGCATACAGCACCCTGACTTCACCGTCACCATCTTTAAGTCCCGTCCCCATTTCGAATACCGAAGAACCCACGAACGGAGCCAGAGCTGTAGCCCCCGCTACCCTCGCCATTGCTGGTAAGATATCTTGGTAGAATATCCATAGTGATTACCGATTTCTCTTTCTACCACTTGCGGTATCGGAGAAAACGGCAACAACTAACAGTCGAATTTAACGCTTACACCGTTGTCTTCTTTTTACGCCAAGGAGTAAAGAGAGCAAGCGGCGAACCGGCCACAGAGCAGCCTTGAGCACGCTATTAAGGTCAGGCGCGCTGCGGCTACTGCAGTAAGCAAATTCTGTGTTGGATTTCGCCATTGTTTCGAGCAGACTACGACAATGGCGTCCTTGAGTAACTATATGTTGTCAGGAAAACAAAACCAAAGCCAACGCCGCCAGATTCAACGCAAGTTGCATGCTTGCTGAAAACAGATTGAAGAAAGATTGAGCCCTACGCGTGTTTCGGATTCCGGTTTTGGCACGTAAACAAAAGTCATTCAGCCTTAACGTACTGCTACGAGTAAAACCTGTATCGCTCGCTTAACATTCGTATCAAGGTTATAGAACACATGTTGTCTTGAAGGGGCAGAAAGAAATTGAAGGTTTTCTCTTTTCATTGTTTTTTTTTAGATTTCGATTGCATACTTCACAACAATACTGCTGAATAGCTTTAGAACTATGTATTCCGCTGTTGCTGCAGCTGCTTTCAGTATTGCTTCGTCCACTATAAGCGACACCACTACCGGCGCAGCCGCCGCTCGCGTTGCCTCAGACACGACCATTGCCACGCGTAAAATCATACTATTACATAAACCTTGCACACGTTTTGTTTCCATACCATATTCCCTTTTTACTGGTATATTTAGCCTTAGCTGGGTGATTTCCCATAGGGCTGTGGCGTACTACAGTAAATGTAGCAAATATGTTCTTACCGCCGATCCTTACTTGGATGGCAAAATGCCGTAAGAGGAGAACCTCTTCTCAGTCCCGACGCCCTACGCAATTCTAAACAAGCAACATCCTTTTTACGACCGATGCGACCCCCGACCGACTGAGACTTTGCGTTTCCGACCACCAAAAAAAGTAAGTCGGCTAGTCTCGAACAACAAGGTCCCACCAGCGTTACCCGGCTCGCTGGCCTCCCGCAGGGGGACAGCGCGGGTCGCAGGAGCCGTTCTACAGGCAGCGCTGCAGCTGCGTATACGAGTAGCTTTTTGGCTAGTGGTTATTCGGCGGCTATCGATACCATGTTTATGCTACTCCTCCTTTGCGCCATAGTCGAAGTGGTGACGAAATATAAGTTTACTATATATTAAAAAAATGAAAAATACCCACACTGGCGTACCCGGCAATAAACTAACCAGGCAATGAGGACGATGATAAAAATAAAGACTACATCAATTATGTGGCCCTTGGAGTACGGGTTTGTCTCTGTTGAGCGAGGCGCCGTTTTAAAGCTATATCGGACAATTAGAAAACAATCAACCGAAAAAAGAAGTAAAACACTGCTAATAACTCGTGACAAGTTAAAAGACAGAATTTGTAACCATAAGTGATGGAACCCCCTAGATAGTTACAAACCTTTCCAGTGTTTCCTGGTCTATCTCGGAAATCATGCCAAGTTTCAGCCATACTTCAAGCACCGTCTTTATCTAAACAGTGTTTAGCTATTGACGACGCTTTATGCCACTAACTAGCTATGCGTTTGTGAGATAAAGTTATAGTTATCCAAAGCGGAACCTATCAAACCCGCTATAGTGAATTTCCATATATGTGGCATCCCCTGCACTAGCTTAGCGTACAATAATAATAATAAAAAAAATCATAATAAAAGCCTTGGAATCCAATCGACACAATAAAGAACATGAAATCCTGACGACTTATTAAGGGAATCCTTGATGGCGAATTCCAAACAACATTTTGTTTATTAGTGTTTGGCGAAAACTGATGAAGCAATATATAGCAAGGAAACAACTATTGCTTTATTTCCGTAGCTTGGATTGCCAAGTGGTTCATCAATAGCTGCGTTCTGAAAGAAGTCATTATCTTTTTAGAATTGGATTTTATTGTGACAATTTCGGCAGACGAGGCCCCGGGGGGTATGGACTAACGCGCCGTTTCAAATAATCTGACTTGTTCTATCCCCGTTTTTTGGCCGTACTATGAAATGACCTTCCAGACCAGTTCTACAAAGCCTATGTTATCTCGGTACTGTTTTTTTTAACGGACATTCAATCCAACTGAAAGCTGCGCTTCTAACATGACACACTATTAACTCTAATAGGCAACATAACTACGCAGCTCTGTAAGAAGTTTACTACATTTTTAAAAAACGTGGCTATAAAAACAATAATCTGTCTATATACTACCTAACATCTGTATCTGTTTGTTTGTCTATCCAATCTAAATCGATGCTTTAAGGTGGTCGAATTGGGCTGATTTTTGGTGGATCGCTAGAGTTTCATCTTGTAGGATGCCGTACAAGGTGGAACAGATTGGATAAATATTTTTTCAAAGGGGGTGCTTTTTTCTTCCTATAGAGCAATGTTGGTTTGGGCGAATCGGTCATTTTGTTACAATTCTATAATTTTTACAATTTTATAACAATTTCACGAGGATTTATGCTTTTTTTTTCGCAGAAATTGCTTATACATGTATATGAGAAAATGGTGTGGGCTAAGATAGGCTGTATCTTGGTGGGATGTTCTTGTCGAAATTTTTTCCCCAAATTGCAAAAACTTTTATTTCATGTAAAGGGAACTTTTTAGGATGCCAATTGATAGATCTCACCAAGCTGAATCAACATTTGTTTATAGCTAAAATCATTATATGTTAATTTAGCATGGTGTTGTATCTAAGGGGTTTTTTCTTACATCTATTGACAAACTGAATAGGAATATGATGATATATATTTGATGAAAACCCTATTGGTTTTTTATCGGTTGGATCATGTAAGAATGAGGTGAAAATTCATTGTGAGTGTTGTTTTAATAAATGTCAATTAGAAAATTAAACCGGTTAATGCTAAATTTTTGATAAAAAAACCTTTTTCATTTTTCATAAAAGATTTTCATAAAAAACCCTAGCTCATTTTCAGATGAACACTAAAAATGTCAAGAAAGAGAGAGGTATCTAATAGAGTGTAAAAAATGCTTATTATTATTATTATTAGTATTAATGATCAATGTAACACATCAGATATGTCTTTATCCAGTATATGTAACTAGTTATTAATAAACGAAAAATTAAAAAGAGGTAAAAAGTAAAAACGTTTAAACCTAGGACATGTGTTAGAAATAGGCGTTTCGGAAATAGAGTTAATCAGCCGACACAAAAAAGCCCGTAATTACATTGTGGTATTTTATTTAAGGCTAGCATTTTACAAAAAAAGATAAATCTAGAACAACCATTATAGAATAGGCTGATGATGATATAATTACAGAAGGGTAGCGAATTAGTTGAAGCTGAGTAACTGTAATGGCATAATTGATTTTAGGGTATGTTAGATTGGGTACCGTATCAATGAATCAGATGAATCAACGGTAAAACAAACGCAGAACAAAACCCGCAAGTATATCTAGTAAAAACTAAATTTCCTTAGTTAAAATCCTCCCAATATATTATGAAACAGCCTAAAGTTCATCTTTGAACGTTGATATTAGCAAAGAACAACAAGTACGTCTGTATCCATGACAATAGCCAATGACGTCTCGCAACGTCGGAACTTCAGTCGTCAATTGAGCCGTTCGCCTGCCTAATTAGAATTACGCATGTTGTCTCACTACTTGACGCACTTGTGACGGACACACGAAGGGCGCACCGAGAAGACCGAAACGCGCTGGAAGGCTCTCTCAGGATCAATCTACAGACACTCCTTAGCTAGTTGTCCCGGAAATTAACGAAAGCTAGGTGGCTCTCCCTACAAAAGCAGACCGACGTAAGGCGAGATAAGAAATTCTGTTTTGGTGCTTAGGAAGGTATAAGGCGACGAAAATTATGGCAACATCCGGTAGCAGTTCTGAAAGAACCTGCCTCGCTGACCGGTAACGGAAAGAACTACACGCTCTTTAAAGGAAAAAGACGCCCTGGGACAGAGAATTGGATCGCCCACCTTTCTTGAAAGAACGGTAAAAGTAACATTTGCTAGGCACTCCTGTTTCTCGGTATTGGTCGAGGTGTTGCTATCGCAGTAGTTGTGGGTATTGTTGCTAATGCTGTCTATGATACTGATTATAATTGTAAATCTAAACTTCCTTTTTACAAATGGCCGCAGGATCACACGGAGAATTGAATTAATTCTGATTATTTTCTAGCTGTCTGTAACGAGCAGCGCGTGATACGACACGTCCACTGCTGAGCAGTTGATTTTTTCAGCAGCTCGGACAGTAGCTTTAATCCAGACAGCGCCGCACCTTTAGCTCGACTGGCAGACTGACACTGCTTTTGTCCTTAACTTTCTACCTTGGCGACACGAAGGGATAGGGAAGGTATTGCTGGTAGACAATCAGCTGCAAGTATTTTCCTTGCACTGCTTCCATCCTCCGTCCTGAAGGAAGAAAAAGAGGGCAATCAGGGCACCAGTTTGGCCTACAACAGGCCAGGCCGATCTTGCCCAGGCGGCAAACTAACCTGGCCCCTTAGGCGTTTTCTTTAGTCGGTCTTCGCACGCAGGCAGCTAGCAGTACAAGTTCTTCTGCAGTCGTTTTCTTGCTGGCGAGGAAAAAATGAGAAGAAGAATACCCCTTGCTCTTATCTAGATTGATTTTCCAAAGCAGCTTGCTCCTGGCGCTATCTAAAGCGTTGCTGTTCCAGTCGATTCCCCAGTCAAAAGCACTGAAGCTCTTATTTCACGCGTTTGTCAGTCGATTAGCCGTTGGTAGGGAGTGGAAGAAAGAGCGACACTGGAACAGAAGAAGAAAAGCTAGGACACTGAAACGTTGCAGAACTCAAGAGCAGTAGCGGCTGCAGCTCAAACAACGTAAAAAAGGAGGCAAGGCCAGTAACAGACGGGGCATGCGGATAACGTGTAACTCTACGCATAGTCGTCTGTCTAATAATAGAGAACAGAAAGACAGAGCTGCTGGCTGAGACAATCAATATAATCCTGAGCTCTAGTGACGACATGATAATAGCGCAATAAATTGCTAGCTAGACAATGAAAGATGCCATTCGATTAAAGCAAAGCTTCCAGACGCCACCTTAGCATGGCATTTAATCTTGCCAATGGATCCAACGCCGCTGCAAACGCTGTATGCAGATACTGATCCCGGTTAGCACCATTGGGATCAGCATTAACGATTATATATAGTGCTTCACATATTTGCCGTTTAGAGCGTAGAAAGCCTGAGAGGCGTTGGGGAAGGCCCATGCCATTAGGGAATTAAGGTGACACACTATATCAGACCATCGTTCATATTGTTCTGATGTCACATGTACGATTTTGTTATTCCAGTAGCACAGATACCGGCAGCGTAGAGGTTACGAAACATTAAACCTTAATAATTGACGCCGTCAGAAACGAATCTTTCTAGAAGTTCTGAGACGTATGCTACAAGCGTACATCTTTTCAGTTAAGGAACTTATGATCTCCAGCAATCTTTCGAACACTTCGACTCTCCTGCAGTAGTCGATCGTTACATTACTATATAGGTAAGCGGGCCGGATCCCCAACAGTCTGTCCTCGAGAACATTAGTCCCCTATATACCATAACTTGCCGAGCAGTAGCAGCATCAGCATCATCAGCAGAAGTTTCAAAGAGCAGAAACAACGGCAGACCAATTATTCGTGTTCGTTAAGGTGGCTAGATAGGTTAAGAATACTGACAAATTTGAACAGCTGTCTTCATCGTCCATGTTCAGTCAACAGCATTGGTTTCACTGCCATGCAATAAATGCTTAACGCAGATATGACATATAGCATGCGTATGGGCAAATTTGAAAACAATGCCGCCAACTGTACTGACTATGGCTACATTGTCTCAACAGGACTCACGTCCGAAGGTCCGTTTTCATCAGCCTGCTGCTATTTATTTCCCCTTCAACCGCTCTTATGTCGCTGTAAGCAACATTATGAAGCACCGTTCAAATCCTCTATAGAGGTGTCACGTTGTTCATGTAAGGAACGTGACGTATTGATACCTGATTGACATTGATGATGAGACGCGTATTGTATACGCGTCTGTATATCCGGGTGTGATGTGTTAATGTGTATGCATTTGTGAAATACAAAATGCGCGCTACACTTCTGGGATGCCTCCTTCTATTTCTCGTGCCCTGCAGCTTGTCCTTATTTACTCCTTATCACCTCCTGGACGCCAAAGCTGCTGCTGCTACTGCTAGTAGGAAAAAGGAGACAGTCAACCAGCCAACAGTCAGATTAGAACATGGAACGAGCGGTGGGAGACAACAACTTATGTTTACTTCGCTAGTATTGTTCGTTGAAACTGTCGTCGACAGTATTATCAACTTCTTATCTCTTGAACGCCACCTATGCAGCAGATTGGTTAGTTATGGTGATAGTATAATGGTAACAGCTGAGAGCATGAGACCGTCCTGGATTGTCAACGGAACTTTGCCATTAAGTGGAACCGCAACGACGTCGTGACGCCGAAGAGAATAAGCGCATGGTTGAGCAATGGCACGAGCGATTGCAAGATGGTGACGGCGGTTGCAAGTTAGCAGGGAAACGACGGACTCGGTAGAAGTTTCTTCAACAGTTGTGCTCCTTAGCTTGTCGCCACTGTTACTCTCTTGTCGGCCAATGAAATACACAGTGGCGACAACGGCTAAGACGCTTGATAGGTTGCATCTTGACTGCTACTGCTTCTACTGTCAACTGTGTAAGTTCCGTTCTAGGCCCTTTCCTTCTCGCTGGGCTCTATATGGTTTGCGGGAAACTGCTGCTAAGTAGACCCTCGTGCATGTCTGCCAGTATCCGTCCAATGAACCCTGCTGCTAGCTGGTTACAATCATGTCTGACATTCTCACACTTATGACCCGTTCCCATTGCCTAGTCTGCCAGAAGGTCCACCGCGTCGGCTCACTCCTGCATACACTTCCTCTCACCGAATGCCTACGAAGTACCGACATTCTCTCGCTGTTTCTAGCTCTCTGTTCATTTGTAGCCTGGTTTGCGTCCTTCCATCTTTCCTCTGGGAACCGCGCAGGGCAGGATGGAAGTGGTCCGGCGGCGTTCCAGTGTGCCTTCACCACGTGCTCGTGTGGCCAAAATGCTCCTTATGAATATTCGAGTCTCGCGCGAGCGTGTGTCGGCATCTCGTACAACATCACCACCGTCGCTCGTCGTCCTCTTCCCTGCTGTACTAGCTTATCATCGCCCTTCCTATCCTTATCGCCGTCGTCAGAGCTGCTTTTACTGCTACAGCGGTAGCTAACTGGTTAAGTAGCTCGTGGCTGGTCCCGGCTTTTGGCCATATTATTGAACGCCCGTAACTAGCTCTCGCTACTAGACATCTCGGTGTTCGCTGACTCCCACAGTTCGCAGGCAAAGGCGAAACAAACACACGTGAGGCATAGAAAACGCCAGGACGGCGAAGGCCAGCGATGAGAGACGAGATGATGCTGGTGTTCTTGCCCGTTTTGCCACTGTTGCTGGTGTTGGTAGTGTCCCTTTCTGTTGTCGCTGCTAAAGACAGTAGCAAAGCCATGCGACGAAAGGCAACGAGAAAAAAGGCAGGAAAGAGTGGCGCCGTGTCTGAGTAACTCCTGTGAGCCAAAAGAAAAGCGAACGCTTGCAAGAGTGTGTAAAGAGGGGTGGGTACTTAGAGCGACGAAGATTAATACGTATGAATAGTGCAATGGCGAGAATGTAGCACTAGTTGCGATAGCTTAAGCAACAAAAAGATAACTTAGAGCGGTATCAACACACCATACTGTTGTTGCTCCCACCGCTACTGAGCCACTGCGACAGCTAGGCCAAGGCCTCATACCAACGCAAACAGCGATCGATGGCGGTTGACGAAGAGGCCAAGGTGTGTGTGCAATAGCCCACTGCGTCTGCCAGTGATCTCGGGTTGCTAGGAGTTGTTAGAGGGCGGAAGGGTTAAGCCATTCGCTAGTTTGCTCTGATGCGCAAGGGAAAGCGACACAAAGAAATAGCAGCAGCGGCACCAATGGCAAGGGCAGTGGTTGCCTTTGCGAGGGTGAGAAATAGATTTATTCAAGACGGATTCATGGATCAGGCAGGTTAAGCAAAGTGGTGCTTGCAATCCTGTAAGCACTCAGGCAGGCAGGTGCATAACCGGATGGGTAGAACTTAATCGCTGGTACGTTCGAGACGCCACCGACGCCTTGGGACGGGAACGTCACAGTATACCGTAGCATAGCACGGAGGAACAGCATAGCTGTCGATTTGATTGCAGTAGCGGCAGCAGTAGCAGAAAAGGATGATGCTTGTATAGTGGAACGTTGGGGTGAAGTTTAGCAGGATAGAAAAAAAGCTTTGCCGTGCCGAAAGCCGGAGGCAGTTTTCTATAGGCCATGTTGATACTCAATCTGTGATTCTATAGTGGTGCATCGTGGATATCACAGATATAGCTATGGGCATGGCCAGTCGTGCTCCATCATCAACGTCCTCGTAGCTAGCAAAAAGCAGCTTAAGCAACTGGCAACCCATTAGCAGTGCTTCGTCACTATTGGTATCTCGTTCGTCGCATCGGTGGCTGGCGAGTCGCTGTTGCCGATGCGCCGCTGTTGATTAATAGCTGCAAATCAAATAGAGCTAGAAGGGGGGGGGGGTCCTGGCTGCCCTTAACCGATCTAGTCTCTGCGATAGCCGCTGCAGAAAAATGCGCTGCGAGTCAGGTCGTGGTGATAGACATCGGCAATGCTACCATGATCTCGTCTAATTTTTTTCACCTATATCCTGGCTACAGGATCTAGCGAACCGGGCGGGCACGAGCCGAGACAGCAGTTCGTCATTTGTTACCTGCCATCTTCGCTCCATTTCCCGTTATCGCTGGTATCTTTGTCGGTAGCGTTGTAAGCCTATACCCACCTCTAGTTGGACGCTTCGGAAACCACCGAGGCAGCCATCGGTACCGCTGAAGCATGCCGACCGAGACCTCCTTACTAGAGCTACCTTCTTCAGGAAGGCAGTTAATAATGGCGATAAAACGCTTACGATATGATGACCTGGGTACGACTGTGTACAATCTCACTCGGTGCTATGCGAAACGATATTTTTTCACGTTATGCTACGTTTATGAACTACAACCCTCATCCGTATCAGAGCGCTTGTGAGTATGCGTGATCTCGGTGCTAGCTGGGAAATAGAATAGCTTCTGCTTTCTCATTGTCGCTCCCTCGATACTTCAACAATTATCTCAGGTTAGTTCATACACTTGCTACCTGCAATTGTTGTTCTTAAGTAGCATCATTCGCAAGCGGGATCTCCTCTTACAAAAGAAGGGAAATCTGCACATTTAGGAAATCAGTGCTAAACTAGGTCGGATGACAAGGTGAAAAATAGGAGGTTAAAACATTTTAATTTGTGAATATTTTCGTTTATTTTTGGAAAATTAGAAAACACTACAAAGCTTTGCGTCACCTGGATACTACATTTACTGTTTATATGAAGTCCCTAGAGAACAATAAACAAAGAGTATTGTTTACGGCAAAATAATGTCTCATAGCATAGTAAAATTCACTGTAATGTTTTATGTGTCTAAAATATTGTCACTTTAATAGTGTTTTGATAAACAGAGATAACGAAGCAGTCAACGACCCACCAGTTACCCATGGTCTTATAATCTAGGACTTGCGTAAACTAATTTTTATCAAGCTGAGGTAGCGTATAGCACGGGAACTGACTTTCAGAACGGGGCTGCATGAGTAACAAATCAACTGAGAACGACAACTCCGTTAACCCATACTTACAGCTTTTTCGGAGATGGCTAAATTAGTTACTTGCAATTCATTGCAAAAAGGTTCCTCTAGTTATGTCCGCATTTCTCGCAGTCTTCAGAAACTTATGCCTGAACGTCCATCGACGTTCCGAATCCAAATTTCGACATATCTCGAAGAATTTTTTTCTTACTTAGTTTCTGTGATGTCAGTGTCACAACCGGACAATTGCAAGGCGAAAACACGAAAAGGACAACCGATCAGCTTCGAATGAAACTTACCTGAAACGAAACAAAAGAAAATGGTCGATTTAATGCACGGCGTCTAAGTTCCTCCACTCGATGTGACTTGGGTTTATCTACGATGGAAGAAAATTGCTATAGCAAACTCTTCTTGGCTTGCAGTCTGTGCGTGTGTATAGAAATAATGTATCGGGGACACAAAGGACTAGTTTTCCTTGACAAAAGCCATGTTCTCTCAGCAACGTCTTTGGTAGCAGAGGCTGCGACACTGGCATACCAATGAGAGTAGGAGTGAGGGAAAGGCCGACAAAATGACAATAGTCAAATAAAAGAGCTGTAACCAGCCGCCACAGAGAG
Organism: Varroa destructor; assembly: GCF_002443255.2. Lineage (NCBI taxonomy): Eukaryota > Metazoa > Arthropoda > Arachnida > Mesostigmata > Varroidae > Varroa > Varroa destructor. The sequence continues at coordinate 53,380,969 of NW_019211454.1, read as the reverse complement.
TGATAGGCTGTCAATGCCGGAAACTATCAAGTACAAAATGACAGTGTCAACTCGAATTCATGAGGATCTTCTTCGATGCTTAGGTGGTCGTTATCGATTTTGAAAAAGTTATTATAAAGTATCACAGGAGGTACAGCTGAGATTGCGCCTTTTGCCTCGTTTTACAGTACACTTGTCATTGTCATTATCATTAGACACGTATACATTAAAGCACCTACGTTGTAACTGTGAGCCCCAATAGTTAGCTACTTCAAGCGAGTCTACTGTAAAAACTGCAGCTCTATTCTTAAATAGGGCATCTAGCCTCTGGCATAAATGGCCCTTACACGTTAATGTGCTTTATCGTATAATTTCCTTCATCAGCAATAAGCTTCGAACCTCAGAGGCTCTCAGGTGGTCACATATTTACCATGCATAAGCCATGCGTAAGTGTAATATAGATGGTGGCATTGCGTTCGCGACCTTTGACGTATTATTTGAAGTCAAAGGACCACGCTGCAGATTGTACTTAGGCATTTTTTATTGCAGGTTTTTTCCTTTTCTGCTCTCGCTTCATTGCTGAAATCAGTGAAACCTCGCCTAACTAAATACGAAAAACGGTGAATAAAGGTCGATCTTGAAGAAATTCTACCCCGTCAATAAAGTTGCTTGGGCATAAAAAGTCGCCCACTGGGTTTGCCAGGCATGGCTCCCTGAATGCTTTCCATCATTTGTATTACATAATTGCTATTACTTGCTAAGGTTTTACTGGTGCTGTGCGTAACGTAACTAGTTTGAGGGGCCCGGTTCACCAACCACTCAATTCATTTGTCTTCACAACGGCCACGGTCGATAAATAACATAGTCTTGCATATACGAGCGAAAAAAATCGCCTCTTCAAAGTGCTGGCATGGCTTTTCAGTGACGTAAGTTCATAATGTAAAGCAGACCTGCAGTATGCGCACCATTCGTTTCTTTGAGGAAAAATATTGATAGCAAAAATTCTATGGAAGTATTTGGCCAACCCTGCAGCCAAAAAACAACGGGAAAGAGAGCGATTTCATCTATATAGCGATCTGTCTTTGGTCTCTAGTGGTTGTGGCATCAAAAGTCAAAGGAACCACCACGACGCGATTTCACAGCGACATCCAAACAACCTTTAACTGCTCGCGAGGATGTGTTACGGGTGTGGTAATATTCCCTATTGACAAGCGATCTTCCATCTTCTACCACAAGTCTACTACCGAACTTCGACGGCGCACCAGATAAGCTCAAAGCGCATCACAGGTTATAAGGTAGCGACAAGCCTATTATTACACCACCTATGTCGCTTGTTCATGCTTCCAGATCTATGCACCGATGCCCAGGTCTTACCTGATGTTGGTTACTTCGGTCGTCGACGAGCCACGACGAAGAACTCTCAAGCGCGGATGAACCCGCCAATTAATAAGTGGCCCCAAACCAACTAACCCATTGAAGCAACTGCTATGTACACACTAATATATATACATATATACAAATGCGCATTAGACACCATGGTTCGTTTGGAGTGACATAAACAAATTGCTTACAACACAGTGTTGTATGGTTTTTACTTATATATCGCATGGCTTCGTAAATAAACCACTTTATATTCACTGACAGTGTAATGTTTTTCGGCTCTCTTTTTATGTAGGGCCTTCGTAATCTCGTACGGTACTGAGTCAGGCCCTAGGTGACAGAAATACACTTGACAGACGGTTCTGCCTGTGAGTAGTACTAAATCTGTTGCTTTCCTATCGTGCAGAAACAACTGTCCTCGTTAGGTGACATTCTTTCTACAAGTTGTAATATCAATTATAACGATACGTAGTCAAGCAAAATACTACAAAAGACCCGGACCAGGATTTCAAGGGCTTACCCGCACAACTACGAGTTCTATTTCGCCAGTATGAAAGAGTCTACTACGTCTTTTTTTCTCATAGTCGCGGCATTCTGCGCGTCCTTTTGGTTTAAATAGACTACCTATGCATCGACGAATCTAAATACATATATATGCAAGATCTAGACTGGATTGAATGTTAACTCGAAGATAACAAAGTCGAACTTTTGGTAACTGAAATTTTTCAACTAAAAACATTAAAAAAAAATTACAACATTAAAAATTACACAGATGAAAAATTATATCCCGAGCGTATGCTAAATAGTTATAAACCTTATTTGGTTGTATAATATACTAAACGTACCTACAGAAACAACATGAAAGTATTACGAACATCGTATTTTCAAGTTGTTATTATGACAAAGGGACAATAATGCGTAAGTAACTTTTTTTTTACATCTGCATGTGTCTACCTACAATTTCACAACTGATGCAGGCATTTCTATTTTTCCTGTTATTGCGATGACTAATATTTAGTACTAACTCTATATATTCGAATCAACGCCACTACTGTTTTAGGATCATTATGGTCCGCAACTGGTAATGGACGAAAATAATTTTCCGTCTTTTTCCTCTTGCCCACGGCCCATCTATAGCGTGCTATGGCTAGTGTTTGCTTTTTTCTAATCTGTCTTCCCTTAGTTAACGGCTAGATCATATACGATGGTAAAACGAAGCAAAAGGATTTGTTGCAGGGGCAAAGAGTAGTTGGGGTGGCCGACATTTCGAAAGCGGCGCCGAAAAGGCTGCCTCGAGGGGTTAGACACGACCTTCGGCGGGATGTGGCCTGAAGGCGGCATGTAAGCGAGCTGTTTACTCGCTCATCGCGGCCACGATCAGGGTCGTACTGATTGTGGTAGCGCTGATGACGCTGAGCACGTACTCGCTTGCATGTACGCCGTCATGTCGTATTCGAACGCTGTCGAAGCCTTATTTCGTAGGAAGAGAATATGGAGGCGACTCTATAACAGATCTTCCATATGGACTATGACGGATTAAGGCTCTTGTCTACGTTTGCTCCCCTTATCGTAGGTCCGCTGGATGCTGCTTGGACGACTACAGCGACATACAACAATAACAACGATGTGCATATCGGTAGCAGCAATCGTTACACTAACAACTAAAAAATGGTGGGGCAAAAAACAAATGAGGAGGAAAAAAACTGCTTATATTAGGGCGCCACGTTATAGCAGTACAAATTACAGTGTTACATAAACCGGCAACCCTGCCGTTAAAACTTCTTGTTCCGCTTCACTTGCCCAGATACGTTACACACACGATTATCAGCGCTATCTTCCTATTAAGCTTACGTTTAGCAAAGCTTTATCCATGAGTCTTTCTCTCTCTATCACTTTCAGTACCTCTATCATTTTCCGACGCCGTTACCTTTTCTCTCTTTCGATTTATTTCGTTGCTGCTGCTGCTGCGCCGCCCTTCGTAGCAGCCACGGATTTGCCCTGTTTTCTTAATGATAATAGGAACAGCAGGTGCCTCTTCCATTGGCACGCGCTTGACGATGATTATACCGCTATTTCTATTATTGTCGCCATTATTCACTTATGTTAGCGTTATTCGTGCGTGTCTGCGTATTCATATACGTCAGTGCGTTCATCCCACAGAGGAAAAAAGGAAGGAAGGAAGGAAGGAAAGAACGGAGCTTCGTAGATTGAATGATGCGAGGCAGCGTTGAGGGCCGAAGGGCAAGCAGGCACTAGATAGAAGCAACGGGTAAGATGGTAGCATGAGAAACGGCAGCAGTAACACAGCTTGGATCAACATCCGTAGACGGAAAAAAAAAATAGAAATTTGGCTGGACTAGGACGTACTTCCTTGGGCCTTGCTCCTCCGGACTGACGCAGCAGGTTTAGCGCAATAAAGAAATACGTAGTATGTTATTCATAGACAAGCGACTCGTCTGGTAGGCCGTTGTTGACGTCGTTTGTAAAGTTGACAGCATTTGTTTGAAATAGGAGAGCAGCGATGATAGCACTGCGAGTAGACTTGCGAAACTCGTGTGTACATAAGCCCTATTGTAACAGCTGTACTGTTCACTATAGGTACGCAAATGCCAACCAAATCAGGCAGCTAGGGTTAGGTGTAGGATCATTCTTTTAATGGGTACGTCGTATAATAGAAGTGAAACAATTGAGATGACAGTATGCTATGAGATACATCAAAATAAGATTTAGAACAAAGTCGCTTGGCCATTGTATTGCTCTGTTATATATATATATATATATTGTACGTACCGTGACAGATTTATATGATACCGACCGGTAGTATGCATAGCACAAGAAATAACGCTAATAGTAGGCATTTTTTTCTGCCTGACCTAGTTTGAATCACGCGTTATAATATCGAGCTGTACTGAAAATTAGCACACAGATGCTCACACGGCCATCTTGTTTACCCTTCGGTAAGCAACTGAGAAGTGGTAGTTTCGGCCACAATTTTTTCTGAAGATGTTACTGTTTTCTATTTCCTTTCTCTAGAAAGCGACAAATCTTGGGGGCAAATGACAATGAGGCGAGGATGGCAGGCACGTTTTTTACGACGTCATACCTTAATTCTCTGCAATTCTGGTATTGGCTTACAGTTAAATAGAGAGAGCCATAACAAAACTATGCAATCCTTTAGAGAGCACAGAACCGCTAGCAATAGCGTGTGCCACAATCTGGTTGGTTTAAGAGGGTCAACGAAAAACAGGACAACGACCAGCTGGACAAGTAAGCAATGGCTAGGACACAGCAATCTGAAACCGACGTGAGTCGCATATCACCTCAGTCCCTTAACTGGCCAGCACTATGAAAAAAAACCTACTTTTGCAGCCGACTTTACGGCCCTCTGCGACTGCTGCTGTCACAGCCCAGTGCGCGTCCAACTCAACAATATCGCACACACGACACCCATATCAGCGACATGAACCGAGACCTATATAGACACAAAATGAACCACACTATGGGCTAGCTACATACTGGCTGTGCCGTACGTTCGTCTGAACGCCTGCAAGATCCTAAAGGTGTCCGAGTAGTAAGCGAAGAGCGCAAGCGTCCTGCATCACAGATGGCCGCGCCATAACGATCTGCGCGACCATTCGGCTGCCATTCTGGCTTTTCCCCAACTTCTAAGATTCTCTAGTCCTCCCTCGCTTTATGGCCTTTCTCAAGCAGTCAGTCTGTTCCGATCGATGGTAAGAGTAGCGTTCCAAGCGATCTGTTAGCCTGGCAATCTACTAGTCTGCTTTGTTGCTTAAGTCTTTAACGAGCGTAAAGTGAAGCGCTACTCCGATGCTGTTTCCACACAACAACAACCCATTTTGTGAGAAGGTTGAAGAAAAAATGGTGACGCTGTTGCGTGATCTTAATAAGTACGCTTCCATCGCTTTGCACGTTTTAGCCTGTCTTCCGGTTGGCTGCTGCTACCGCCGCTATTTCTTAGCTCCCGTATTATACGTTGTACAATGTACACTTATTTGTCGAGCCAGCGGTCCGCGTTATGTGTCGCTGTTAACACATAATATTCAGTCAGTGTCGGTCTCTTCGAGCCAGGCGCTCATTATGTATGGCTGCTCGAAACAACATAATTCTCCCTCATCGCAATGGATATTGTCGCGCCAGCTGGCTGAGCTAGCTCAATACCATTCGTATATAGGATAGATTGGGATTTTTTAGCAGGAGCAGCAACAACAACCATAGCCGTCATCGAACGAAAGCCAATCGCTCAAAGCATCACTTCACCTCCACGTTCAAAGCTTAGAACAACACATAGTTTACAATTCGGATTTTGATCCGTACGGGCTCTGCTGGCATGGGGCGCCGCTGTAAAATACTCTTTCCGATATTGGCAAGGTTCATTTTGCTAAGCAAAGCTGAGTCACTGTAGTGGAAATCGCGTTGTATGGTATCCTTCATTTTTGGTCTTTTCTTTATCACTTACGCTCCCTAGACGAAAAAAAAGGAAAATGAGATGATAAGGCAAACGTAGGTGGACGAGCGAGCTCTTCAACATTGAAGATCCGACGCCACCCGGTCGCTATAGTCGACATCGCTTTCTGTGAATTTCCGGATGAAGCAGTCCGCCTGGGCAGCCCGGATAGCAGTGTGAAAAAGATGAAGAAAAGACATCGGGTCTAGTCGACGCGTTCTGCCGTTGGATCTCTGAGATGCGCAACCGACAAGGACGACGAAGATAGACTTCGGGGTAATTTTTCCACTTGATATGATTCGAGATCGAGATTGAAGCAAGGATGACCAGATTACCGACGACGAAAAAGGAGTTGAACCATCGTCGCAAAACGCGAAAAGAGACGACGAAACCGAAAGGAGACGAAACCGAAAGGAAGGGGTCGACTGGGTAAGAAAAAACGAGAAGAAGAAAAGCAAGGCCCTAGCCCAGAGGGACTCCGCGTAATCTCCGGTATCTGCTCATCCAATACCAGCGGCAGCAGCTGCAGCCGCAACCGTCTGATCTCTATCCTTTCAGTCAGGGAGGAAGAACTAGAGATTCTCTTTCTCTACCATATCCCATATTGTCCCTTTTTCTGCCTCTCCCCCCCCCTTTTTTTTTTCTACATACAAAGCCACTAGAGCCATTTTTCGGTTCAGCGCCACTGCTTCAGGCTCTCCACTCATCCAGTCACTAGCAGTTGTCCTAACTCCGTCCACTCCTGATCCCTTAGCTAGCGTTGCTGGCTTGGCCTGATCAGTTCTACCCTCTGTAAGTTGACGCAGTTAGTCGATCAACGGATCTTTGCTCGCGGGATTCTGAGGAAGCTCTGGGTTTCAATGACTCCGGCTTGCAACGATAACTTTCACTTCTAGCTGATGTTGCTTCCGTCGTAGCCGCCAGTACATCCCAGAGCTAGGGAAATGTCCGACTGACACTTTCTTGGGTTTAAACAGATGACTCACGTCATGCATTCGCTTCTCTTTTTGTCTCTTTTTCCCTTTTTTAATTTTTCCTTTTAGTTGGCTGTCTTAGGCTGCTCGTCGTCATCGTCCTGCTTGACCAATTGACGCGATTTTAGTTTGAATTAAGGTTGTCACAAGGAGGAAGTCGAATTAGTGTAATGTTTATTGCCACTCGTGGTTGTCGCTCGCATTCTTAACTACAGTGTATACTATAAACAACAATGACAAAGTCAGGCCTACACGAAGGCCTGACGAAGCATGTTAAAGCGTTGGTTGAAGTAGACTAGTAATGAATTTAAGTTTAAGTAGCAATTAAATTATTGAATTTAATTGCCACTTAAACGCAAGGTAGGTGTGATGGTGCAAGTTTGACATAAACTTCAACCAAATAGGGACGTTTTGCTCCGAGAACAGCAAGATGACTACGTAAATTATACGACAAATAACTTTGCACACATTGTAGCAAACTGAGTGATTAACGAAGGTCTACAGGCTCCAAGAAGCTTATGCCGCCTATATCGGTTAAGTACATTTACTACTATCTTAATCTTGACCATACTTGACGTGTTATTCACCCGAAATGTTTCTGTTTCCTAGTTTCACCATATTTTACGTCACTTAAACGTATTATATATCAATAAACACATAATAAATGATACATGAATACCGAACAATTTCAAAAAGAATAAAATTCGTTTATGATAGAAGCTGAGTGACGCGTTGTTCGATCTATAGCGCTCTACAATTGAACTGTTAGTGTATTGTCCCTTGCAAAATGACGCTGGCGTTTCTGTCAATGCTTAGTGGCGTAATGATGGAAGCACACGTGTATAGATGGAAAGGAAGAGAAGAAAAGCGTTGACTCCAAACCGAGAACAAGACTGCGCACAGCACGGCCTGTACAAAAGTCTGGCTGTGTTAGATACATATGTATATACAGCTGCCATCGTCACTGACTGTGAGAGGTTGCACAAGTCTTTTACACTCCGGCCCGAAGCTCGGTCTGTGCACAACACTCTCTCAATGAGAGCGACAGGACGAGCAGTAGATGGTTTCTGTTCATTAGCAGTCCGTACTGGGTTCACTTCGCTAGCTAAAGAATCGTTCACACTTCTGCACACCATAGAGGGCTTGCAGGAACAGCAGAGTTCGTTGGCGCTTGCTCGATGCTGTCAATAGTTGGCTATGATTATGCGGCACGAGCCCTTAGCCCTGATTAAGTAAATGCCATGGCCAATTCAAAGCTCATTAATACCACTATCCTATAGTTACGGCTACGAAATCAGCTTCAATATAAATGCATACGTTTATATCAACTGTCCTTGTAGTACAATAAAATTCGTTTTGATATGTTTGCTAAGTTATAATGTATGAAAATAATATGTATACGAGTTACGCGTAGCGGTCATAAACGTTTTCGTGTTAGTAACTATTGGATATGGAACGAGAACGGAAAAAAACGGAGTTCAAAATGTGGCTCATTCTTGGACACTAGAAAAGGATCTTATCGCAAGACGCAAGAATTATCTTATCACTGAACAATACTTCTTATTGTCGAAAAAGTATTGACTATTCTAGTTAGACGGCTTACGTAAGTTACGTAACTCAGGTGATACGCGATGCGTCAGTCGGCGTTAATATCATTTGAAAGATTTGCATAGAGCTTTCTTAAGATTAGTAAAACTTCTGCAAAAATTCACTATATTTCATAATTTCATTATGACGAAGGCATAAATGCTTCCCAGGTCTACAAGAAATCGTGCTGTCAATGGTCAAGACGCGTTCTTGGAAGAAACGATTTAAAAATGACACTTTTCGTTCTGGAAATTTCAATGTGAAATATGCACCCCTCTGGTTGCCGATCAGTTACGAAAAAATGTTGTTGAAATTATTGCCAGAGCTGAGCAAGACCGATGCGTTTGTAGCCATGATGTCGCCGCCAGTGAAACAAACATTGATCACCAAACAATTTTGAGATTCTGAGATTTTCTAGTGCCGACTCTATTTGGTACAAGCCTTCCTGAAATTCTTTTCTCCTGTATGCACTTTTAACCTCCTTAACACCCTACATTGCATATTGTTGTCCTATTGGTTCCTTATACTGCATTGTTTGAGGCATATTCCCGTCTATTGCTGCTGTTAGTGCTGTTGAAAGTACTGTTCGGAAAGATTAGGATTGGCCAACGATACGGAAGTAAAGCGCTCTCCCACGCTCATTCTCTGCCCACCTCAACCCTCTCGTCTCACCCGTGTCTGACCCGGATCTCATCGCTTCCGCTATCCCCACCTCCATTCCAATTCACATCATTCTCCCGGCCGTGTTGTGATCGTGCTAGCTAGCCATAGTGCGGGAGAAGCAGCAGGAACAGCCAAGTAATGAGTTCCGATTGTGAATTAACAGGCTGTCATTGGAGCACACGCGTCTCGTTTATCGTTTCCTTCATTTCCGCACACAATTCTATATATATAACCCCTGTTCGTCCCCTGTGCTCGCCCGCCCCTGGACCCACGTATCCTTGTGCTGGAAACTCATCCCTTTTCTCATACTACTTTCGCATTCCTGGCAGAGACTCCCAAGCTCGGTTAGGTATAACGAGCTGGCCGTCGTTTCAGTCATTTCAAAGCGGCACTCTCGACCTTAGACCTTTAAACCATACTTCCTGACATGTACGGGTATCAGCTCAATCAACGCGTGGCTTCTTAACACGGCCGAAAACGCGGTCGAGATAGTGACGGTACTCATTGTTGTTCGTTTCGGCTATTTCTGCTCTACAAAGATGTAGTCGATTCGCTCTCGTGCTCTCGAAACTGAATCGTCCCTTAACACCTCCACTGCTCGATATAGCACTACACATTGTATCAGCTGTGGGTTACCATTATTAATCTACCTTTGGGCTTAAAAGTATCATCGAAAATCATGGATCCGCTAAGCGCTGAATCCGTGTAGAATACAAGTGCGTGGCTATGGCTGTGTTTGTGCGCCACACAAACACCGCTAACATAAGCACAATGTATGTGCTTATGTTAGCAGGAATGTGTTCTCCTAGGCTTCGTTTCCGTCTCGTTTCCTTTAAATAGAGCGCATAGTAATGTATTAATCTGTGAGCCGACAGCGCCTTCACACATTGGCCACGGTTCCGGTGACGGTGCTAACACTCGGAAGCTCGGAGCCGCTTCTGTTTTTTGGATCAGGCTGAGGAAGTCATCGCTGTCGTTTGTCTATGGGCCTAGAACACACAGGATAGACGTGCAACCTTTGCCTTCGTACCCTTTTTGTCTTCCTGCCGCTGCCGTAACGTTTCGACATTCAGCACTCAGCGGGACTCGTCGACGCTCTTTGTCTGCTTGTCATTCTTGATGCTGTCCGTAACTATTTACGTAGGCCTCCTTTGCCCATCATCGTTTTTAGAAGAGAAGCAGAATAAAAAGACGGTTTTGCTGCACTGTCAGAACATCAGCTGACACTGAGGACGACCGACCCCAGTGCCAACACGAAACATCCTAGAATATTATTCGGCTCTGTTCCCTACACGAACGAACCGAAAAAGCAAGGAAAATTCGGCTCCGAGAGAGGCAGGGTGCTGAGTTGGCTGACCGCTGCGCCCTTTTGTCCATTCCCGCTTATCTGTGAAACCACCCTCCTCTCTATCCACACTAAAGGCGATCCAAGGAGGAATCTGTCTCTCCAAGGAGACAGGAAGTCTGTTCTAATTTTTCCCTACCAACAACGTGACACTCATTTCTCTCCTATTCCTGCTCAGTCAAAGAATGCATTACTAGTGATGAAAGTGCTAAAAGGGAAAGTTGGGGCAGAACGAACAGACTTGTAAGAGAAGATGGGACAACCCGGCGAGGGAATGAGAAAGGAGGCGCTGGTTAAATAAATTTTACTTAATTAGACAAGCGCCGCCAGTCGGCTCGCGTAATCGTCGACTACATGAGCCGACTGGCGGCAAGCAGAACGGGCAGGCAGGGAAACGTTGCTGACGAACCTATTCGCAAAGATCGAACGAAAAAGATGCAGAGAGCAGCACTCACGCGCTCAACTTTTTTACCCTGGCATGGCCACAGTAACGCCTTCGCCTGCAAGGGTGCCTTTTCTTCTGCCTTTCTTTTTTGGTTAGATCGCCAGCAATCCAGGCAGCTACCAGGACTACCATCTTTCTACAATCCTTAACATTCTGTCATGACGCACCCAAGCTGACAGCGACACCGGGAACCTTTATTTGACGGTTGTTCGTCTGGCAGTGTGACGGTGACGACGATAGCTACAATGATGACGGTGTATGGCTAAAGCGAGAAGCCGACAGCGGGCGAGAGGTGGCTGCCAGAATATTTGGTCGTCGTTGCCAGGGCGGCCGCTACAGTTATCTAGCAAGCGACACCTAGGAGAGCAAGCTCGTCGTCGGTTTCTCTGGACCTAGCAGAAAGAAGCACTGGCCGATTGTCTTTTTCTAAGCGCTTCCCTTCCCCACCATCTTCACTCTTTACACTCGAATCCTCCGCACGCTCTTGGGATCCCCTTCTCTGATGTGCCTTAGGTCTTCATCTCCCATATGAATAAGAAGGGTCCGTTGGTTCGTTGTTTCGTACGGTAGTCGTGCTGGCGCTGCTACTGCAGCTGGGTGTGATCGCGGCGTCAACGAAAATGGCGGTTTTTCGCTTGTCAGCTAACAGAAACCGATCACAACCGTTCGAATAATACAGTATAATTAGGATCAAGTCCAGTCAAAACTTGACTGACTTTAAGAACTAGCAACCAGGTAGCGATGGCTCTAAAAACAGGAGAGGCAAGAACCGAAAAGAACTTCACCTACCGTACTTGTCCAATTTCCTGGACACTTTCTGGCTGGGTGTTAAGAAGCTTTGTAGGGCGGAGCCAGCCGCGCCCATCGAGTATACGTATTGGTTTGACCGATAATGAATAAACTTGCTTAGTAGAATGATACGCGTTTAAGGCGAAAAGCAATACGAACGGCATTACCCGCAACTGTTTAAATCTCGTTGGAGTAAAGATGGGCACATATACACATAAGAACAGTACGGTAAACGCCTACCGTTTGATAGAAATACGTTGTACTACTTTACTTTTTTTTATTATGCCCTAAGGTAAAACAATTATGTTTTGAAAATGCCGCTCATGCGTTATATGTGTATATAGTGCATAAATGTTTGGGAATAGAAGTTGAACGATACAGAGATTCTGGTCAGTCGCAACGTTGTGGTTGCTTGTTTTAGCAGTCAACTTATAAGCTGGACAAGCTTGAGATTACTGCTGGAAGAAACTGGTTATGCTAGTTTCATATCATACATTTATATTAGCTATATTATATATATATATAAGCAATATTAACCTTATAACAAAGGTCAAGAATGGCATCTTCTTCACACGTACGCAGATAAAAAAAGAATTATTATAAGCGCTAAATTTGTAGCATGGGCTAAACCGTGGAGGAGTTTCTTTTAGTTTGTCTAATTTCGCCAAAATGCTTTCGTATCAGCTTCATCCCATAGGGGCAACAAAAAAGAAACTACGGGACCCCCATGATATTGACCCCGTCCAGCTGAAGCGGCCTCGGTGCGTTGCATTTTCGTTGAGCTTAAGAGGTCTAAAAACCGGACTTAAAGTAGTTGAAGCATAGCGCAAAGGAGAAATTGCTTAACGCGCAGTAAAGACATACAATTAATGAGAAGGTTGCTTCAACGAGCTGCTTGCCATTAGCGAAATAGAAGAAGCTTAGAGCTATCGAGTACCAACGACGAAAGAAACAGTTATTGAAATGATTCTGTTAATTTGTCAAACGTTTGGTTATCAAAAGTCATGCTGTGTAAGTGAATGGCCAAAAACACCGACCGACTCAAACCAGCCTGCAGTGTGAAGAACTCACTGCCATTCCGCATGTGCAGGTTGTGGATAGAGGCAACTCAAATAGAAATTGAGCGGCAACTTTAATAGTTAGTCTGTTCCAATTACACATTGTGAAGCGCGCAGTGTCCTACATTGTGAAGCAATGTAGGACGCTACCTGTGGACAACACACTGCGATAAGAACATTGAAACACGATAAGCCGTGCGTGAACGTTTTAATCAGGCATTGGCTTGCCCTACTTTTCTTGTTCGAGCGTGTTTATTTCAACACAACAACAGGTACCGTAGATCGTTCATTGTGGCACTTCACGTATTTTTACCACCTCACTAATTAGACGTTTGGTAGGTACTAGGAAGGCAGCTCTATTTTCGCATAAGATTAATCCGTCAGTTGAGGTAGATATCGTCCAGCACTCATATTTCGTTGAGGTCTAGATATAATGTAATAGATAGTAGATATAATAAAAACTAGGATCTTTATATTTGGAAACCCATTTGTCGTGCCACACAGATCGGTATAGAAAAAAAGTTTGAATAAGTTATCTTCCTCACTGATTATTCGACTTTTAGTATACTCTATTTTGCTGGCGAAGAGTTGCTATTGTTACATTAAGAGAAAGCATTGTATCCACTAGCATTGCGGATGCCAATAGAGCGGCTGTTGCCGCCGTCGTTCGATATTGTCGGTTTCTTAGAAATTGAACGAACGACAGTGGACACGCCATGGCAGGCTAGTGTTGTCTACTGTAAGCAATGTACAACTCTCTGTCTGAAGCCAGTCGAAGAGGGTAACGTTTTCAATAATTCATCAGAAATCTAGCAGGCCGCGAGAAAGTCGCGCTTGACCAACCGTTGAGGTTTTGGTACCCTACCCGCCCACTTCGTCTAATCAAGCTGGTAGCCTGGCCGGTGACTCTTCACCACGTCACCTCGTTAGTTTCGCTACCCCTCTGGGGCAGCGGGGCGCTTTCGGTTGTCGTTCAATTCCACTGTCAAGGTGACCGCTCTTTGCAGCAGACCTGGAAACTCCGAAACGCCAAGAACAGGGGTAGCAACAGCCTGCAGGAACTTGCCACACCAGTGGAAACGGATGTAAGAGCTGCTGAAGTCACTGGGCGATGATGAAACCAGACAAATGCTTGTGTGACAAAGTATATGCTTGCCATTCATATTTTTAGAAGCAGCAGAATACTACGGCATACAGGGAAAAGCTATCTGATCGGACCATGCTGCCAAGCCGAAAAGTTCTGGATGAAACAATGTACTAGCGAATAGGCAGTAATTTAAATTGGCGTCAGTGGTGAGTGTAGGCAGGCAAAAAAGTTAGACTTACTCGATGTCGAATTAACAAACGGAGTGATTAACAGTTCAATCTGCTGTTGCTGGATGTTTTGCCAAGGCTAGGGTGACACATATACGAAGCAGGTCGTATGTTCTCTTTTGGACTATAAAGATCGATACATATAGACGCCGGAGTATCTGATGTCATCACCCCCTCGCTACGACCTTGTTCGGTTATTATGAAATTATGAGGTAAAAACCCAGCTACTCTCCATCTATTGACCTGCTGGTTTTCTCGTGAGCTTACCCCCGTACTCCCCCTTTGTTAGGGTGGCAACCGTAAACAGGTGCTAATTGAACTGTTGAATAGCTTTTGGAAAAAGGCTCGTTAAAAGAAAACCAGAAAAAAGTCCAAGGTATAGAAGGACTGGACGGTGCACATGAGACAACATACCTCTCAAGTAAACGGATGGCGTTCAGAATGACGAACAAGAGAAAGAGGGGCAGAAATAATATGGCGTTGTCAACTGCCGCTACAGAGGAACCAAGACTGTTTTTTTAAAAGGCGCTGCTGCTTTAAGAGCAAGCAAAAGACCCATTTCGAATGTGGATCACAAACGGCATCCAGGCGGAAAATGTACCTGCGCCTCCTCTCGACGCCTTGACCTTTCTTGCCCTCGTTGCTTTCGTCTGAGTAGGCCTTGTTTCGGGGCAGATTTCTTTCAGCCCATCAACGGCATCGCTTACTTTAGCGCATTCAGGTATTTTAGCGCGTTGGCTAGCCTAGGGAGGCCTGATGACCTTCACGTTCAGTTCAGCGATTGGGTTCGATGCGCCGCCATCCCTATTGCTATTACTGCCAGTGCCGACGGGTCGTTCCGCGTGACTGTTGGGGAAGAGCTAGACGCAGTGAGAACGGTGCCAGACTGAACTACGACAACGAGATGAGGCCAAGTAGGCAAGCTGCCAACCAAAGAAGTCGACTCTTTTCCGCGTGGCAGAAAAAGAAAAAATCCAGTTGCCGCTGCCATCGCCCTGCTGATTGGTAGCGCTCCGATAGACCAGTGCAAAAACGAAACTATTGGCTCCTTTTTTCCTACCCCCTTGGTGAGTCCATTGGCGTCCGTCGAATAGCAGTGGACTGGGCCAGCAAACGCTTGCCGCAGTTGTTCGACCGCTGCTTCATTCGCGTCTCGATTGGCTAGGTTCATTCCTTTCGCTTTCTTCCTTCTCCATTCTCCTGCCAGATGTCTCACCAGTGGCCCGTTTATCCTAGAGCGCAACCCGGTCAACATTGCTTCTACCCTTCGACGATCGTTTGCACTGTTCTTACACTATTGAAGATGCAGCGTAATGGAGCAATCACATCAACAATGAGCTGACTGGTGTTACCTGGCTGCTTTCTACCATAGCGCTTATGAAATCTCCACTCTTCACTCTGCGCTTCAGAATGCCTGTATCCTCCTTTTCTATTTATCTTACCATTCAGAGTTTTTGACTGTGTTCTATACCCCGTCCCGAGGCATGGGGCTATTGCATGGTGCAGGCATGAGTTGCAAACAATGTGGAATATCTTCCCCGAAACATGTGATCTGTTTCACGGGCTCTGTAAATTCGAACTATATGGTAGCGCACTTAAGACCTGTAGAAGTATCGGATACTTTCTAATAAAACCCGCTGTAAGGCATATCTCCATATTATTGTATGCGAGACTAGCCTAATTGAAATCTAGGCTAGGCACAGTCAATTGCCGCAGAAGCAAGCTTAATGGACAGAAATGCAGGTACTCCAAATAGCTTTATTCAGGTCTCCAAGGATTTTCCGCTTACAATCATACATACCACTACGCCGTCCCAGCATAGATTAGGTCCGATAATTCTACCACCATCTAGGGACGGAAAGATATTGGGTTAACATAACAATCTCTATAAATTATATAAACTGTTTTTTAGATCAGACATCAGAGAGCTAAAACTTTCGCTATGGTCTAGTACAGATTTAGAGTGCCGTGTGTGTCCGTTGATAGTGCGATATTCCCTTGAGCGCCAAAAGGTTGAAGGGCGATGAGGTGTGAAGGTTGGCAGGCGACATTCAGTGTAGAGCCATAGCCTGTTCAGCCAATCGTTATTCCACATTTTCGATCGTCGTGTTCGCTGTAGCCGTGCTTAGGTGATTGACTGTGGCGTAGCTAGCCAGCCGAGTAGGCAGCCGGTCCCGCGATCAAACGACAGTAGCTCTGAACGAGTGAACTAAGTTGATCGGGACTCAAGAAGCGTAATTGAGCTTACAACAGGCATGGGTTGAAATATAACTGAGTATTCTTGCTTGCCCTTATGCCTAGGAACCACTGTAAGCACGCCTTTCTCCTTACTCTTTCTTTGCACTTGTATCTATGAGAGTACACATTGTCGAGGTGTAAAAAAGACGGCTGCACCTCAATCGGCGGCAGGAGAGCAAAGTGCCGATAAAAAGGGAGTAATGAGGGAAGAACTTGCGAACTGTGCCAGTGTTGGTGCAATGGCTTCTGCAAAAAAGAGGCCAACACAATGGCCGTCTTGGGAGCGCTTGCAACTACGCGAGAAACACCGGCAGCTGCAACAGTAGCAGCTGAGATTACCACTGCTCTGCTAAAAGGAAGGAAAAAAGAAGAAAAAGAACGGCTGAGGATACAATATCACGCAGCCTCTGCTGACGCTTCCCCATTCCAAATCACCGTTCCCAGTGTCTGGCCAGCCACGCTACGAATGCGCAGTAAAAATACAAAAAAATCTTACACTGCAGGGAGCTCACAGACATTGTGAGCCTTCGTCGGCTTCGAGGTTGTGAGGGTTGCTACTACGTTTGCTTCAATAGAACCACGCTGGATGGGCTAAACCGGACTCGAATGAGGCGAAGGAACAAGTCGATTTTGATAACACGTATTTTGTAATCCTTCCTCTCTACTTCTCAAAGCAATACCGCGACTGCTGCTTCAGTAGTGCTACGACGAGTGTTCGATCGTGGAACGTCACGGGACAGCTGGCTTCAACGGTTTAGGAGAGAGCATCTAAAAAACAGCTTCGTGACTTCAACGGAACAATGTATCTCCTATTTGAATCTGCAACTTCTGCTGCTAGGTGCCCCCTGGCTTAGTGGATACCTACCATATTGAATGAAGCAGGTTGCACTCTGGGACTGATTCTTTTTTTTTTTTACTATAAAATCCTATCCCATCTTCCATATCTCTAAAGTGGTATATTCGCTTCGCGGGACGTTCCTGTTGTCCCATAGACGACTTGCTTTGATAGAAGGTGCGGCTGATGAGCGATAGACCTAAACGCATTGCACTGCCCTCCCTACCGGAAGCATATGAAGAATTGAGATGATATGCCCAACACAGCCAGCATCTGGCAGTCGTTTCAAAAGATCTTCGATCGCTCTAACGTAGGCTTACCAAGCGGAAATGCATTAAACGCCTCGAGCACTTCTGCCAGCAGCCATTTTATCGTTAGACATACCACCCCACCACCCAAAGAATTTACCAGTATCTACCACCACTCCGACTATGGAATTGAGCATGGCCCTCAGAGATGCACTTCGTGCTTGATTCACCTCTTCTCGGTTGTACCTTACCTTACTATGACGACGACACACGAGTGCACCAACACCAACTACAGAAAGCTTTCTGAATAGACACCTGACACAACCGAGGCCCGCCCAACTGCAGCTTGACCCGAACCTGCTTATACCGATTGGATGTGCTTGCTCCAATAAAGTACCGACTGTGACGGCAGCGGCAATGGTGGCAGCCATCTGCTAGCAGAGTTGCTAGCAGAGTCGGTCACACGACGCGCTCTAATCGTGTGGAAGAGCGCTACCCTTCGACAGCTGAACGATTGCAGTGCTTAGTGGAAGCCGTGATGGCAAAGCGGCGGCGGCGACTGGAGTAACGTAAAAGAAGGGGAGAAACGGAAACGACGATGCCGTTGACGACGAGGAGAAGGGGATCCTTGGGTGTCCCTCATGTGGGAAACCCAGGACGGGAGTGACGGTCGAAGGCTGCTCGCATACCAAAGAACTTATCGCTGAGAGATTCCCGTGGACGCCGTTACTGCCATCACCGTCCTATCCACTGATAGCATCGCCAAACGATGGAGAGCGCCGACGAACGGATTCCTCACGCTGTTTAGTGCACTCATTCCGATCACGAGCCGCTTTGAGTTGCTGCGAATCGACAGAATGTTCGTTCGAAGGCTCCTTGCTTGCCTGCTTTCTCTCTCGCTGCTTTTCGAGCCGGCTCAAGCTGAGTGAGGGCGCAGACAGAGCTCGAGGCTGCTACGCACGGGGTGACAGTCATTGCCGCGAACTCTCGAAAGTCTAAGTGAGTCGTGCTCTATGCTATTTTGGTGCCAGTGGCGCGTTGGTGATTCCGAAAAGCCCAGAAGGTTGCTAGAACTACCCATACCCAATCTGATGACGAAGCATGAAGTGGCTTTTCGCCTAGCCGTAGTGGCAACCCGAGCCCAAAAGCTCCGTAGAGTTCTCCCTTTACTCCGCTAGCATGCTGACTTGCTCACTCGTTGCTAAAGGTCACGTCCAATCTTGTCGCATAAGGCGGTTTTTGCTTCAAGAAACGATGTTAGCTTCTCAGACCTTGCTGAAGGCAGACCACTTGATGTCTTTCCTCAATAAATCTGTTCTATAGTCGGTACTCAGCCAAAGCCTGCCTGATCACAAAACTGGTCACTTTTTTAAGGTTGGAAAATTGAGTCTTGTCGAATACAGAAATGTGTCTGCTGAAGAATTCCCGAACTTGCAGGATTTGATCTGACGTATTTTTAATTGGTACATGTCGCTTCAGTCATGCTTTTCCATGTAAATACTACCGCAAAGAAATTATAGAGTAGGTACATGGAACATGTCGAGACGATGCAAACAGTCGCGTCAGTGTACCCTGAATGTTTTAAATATTGTTGATAATCATGCTTTTAAATAATACGATTCTGATATTTTTTTGCTCTTGATGTTGGACTTGTCGGGTACACTGTGTATGTGCGTACAGACAAAATGTGAAACATAGTATATTATTGTCTTCTTCAACACGTTTCGCTGCTTTAGTCCTGAGCATTCTATACCACCTCGACTCAAGTGGTGATTGTAACTATTTTTTTTACCCTTAAAAGTCCTATTTCCGCTGTAGATGGGTAATCACAGTTTATGTTATATCTCACCGCGCCGAGTTCGCTAAGAAACAAATCTGTATACAAAAACAATTTTCGCCTCATTCCAGTAAGGTGTACTTCGCAACGACTATTTTTAGTTCTCACCAGCTATCTATAGTTCGTAGCTACACAATCGTAATATTTAGAAAGGGTAGAATTTCCGTTTATGTCTTAGATTTAAACACAGACCTACTCAGACTAGGCCTGCAGGAAAGAAATTTTGTGAGCGGCATGAGACCATGAGGCCCATACAATATAAATTATCACACTGCTAAAACTTGTTTCTCCCCAAAACAGTACGGAACCCGTAGCGAAGCACCATCACCTTCGACGGCACAACACCATTCAATCGGCGGTCGAAGGAACTTCGAGCGTCGAAGCTGTACTCCCTTTGCGAGAACCTACTCATTTGCTTTAAACGAATGAATAGTATCTAATCACTTCTGGCCAGAGCGTTTTTGGGTGGCAGGCCCACTTCCTGATCATGAAGCTATTTATGACTCTTCGCCCAAGTTTTCCAAGGTTCTGCTAGGGGCAAACTAAAAACCACTGGGCTTGCTGGAAGCCTCTTCATCTCCAAGAGCGTCTCGTCGCCTTCCGAACATCGAGGAGCTTTACCATCCACGGCACGAGCGCATTCCATTTTGCAGCGGAGTTAAAAGCTTCTCTCTCACTTTTGACTATTACAGCTTTCCAACACAGTTATTGCCTGAAACAATTTCGTTACCCAGCGCTGGTTCTATCGTCCTAGATGGCGTTGTTCAAGGCAAGGCAGTGTGTCGCAGAACGTCATTAAAAATTCGTGTCACATGCAATGAGCTAGAACGCTTGCAGATAAACCGACCAACTGGCCATCGTAATTTCTTGAAGTTAATGCCCTTCTGAGGCAAATTCTAGGGCATATTTGTCCTCTATCTTAAACCCCGTCTAAAGCACTCCCTGTTCTTGTTCTTCCGAAAACAGGATAGTGCTCAGGGTACCCGCCTTTAGTAGGTTAGGTACAAGGATGTGCAGCAATACACATACTCTTTCTAGGAAACGACCACGTTTTTGGCTCGCGCTAGAAACGACTAATTGATAGGTTCACACGTTTGATATAGTACTCAATGAGGTCGCGTTTCAAGGTCTCTCGACCTGTTGTGTAACCGTATGAAACTGGTCAACTTTAATGAATCCCTAGCTCAGTAAAATTTGAATTTAGTCCTTATTGGAAATGGAATGTGGGTAGACTCTAGAACAACCGATTTACCTTCCACCATTTGAGTCACCGTTTGGTATCTCTGTTTTGCTCAAACTGAGTATGCAAAAAGAGCTGATTTTGAGCCGGGGTGTGAAAAGATTGGCTCCATCCATATCATTCACATGCTAGGCCTGAGCTCTCTTACTATCACAATTTGCAAATAATACCTTTTCTTAATTATTGGAAGGCCGTTCTCATACATGCGTATGCTGAAAGAAGCTTACGCTATATAGGTCTCATATAAACGACAAAAAATGGACCTCACGTCTCAGTCGCTTATCCTCCCCCTGGCTTCGTAAATATTAAGTATACCGCAATTCACTAACATTTTAGTGAGAAGCATTTGTCAGTAATCGCGCACTACTACGGGTCTGAGCTAGCAGCTATATTTCATAACATTTCGGAACTTCGACGTTGGTGCATATGCGATAAGCTGTCTTAGGTCGAGGGCATCTGAGGTCGCAAGGTGGCTATTAGACAGGCGCTTTAGGGACGACAGATGATAGTGATGGTAAAATGTTTCTTGGCGTTTGTGGCAAGACACATCGGAAGTGGGGTTGCACCGTGGTACATCCGGTGCAGCAGAAAATGCAGGACCAGAGACACGAGATGAAAATGACCAAGAGGAGCTACGCTAGGCAAGAAAGTTCCGACAGATTCGCAACGCCTCTAGTGACTGCTATATCCGTTACAAAAAAACATCATGTAAGGGATAGAGGAAGAGAGAAGAGTAGGGCGCGTTTGTAAAAAAAAAAAACTGCAAGCAGACGGATTTTTGCCTAAGGGCAAAGCAACTCGGCGAAACCAGCGTCCTGATCAGGGCTGGCATACCACAAAGAACCTAAGGAACTTAATGATCTCTCCATACTTCTCTTAAAGGTTACCCGCGCAGATCGAAGAGCACAGCTTATTTGTGTTAGGAGAAGACACTATATTATTATAGTGTTTTGCATTGAACTTGAGTATTCCCTTAGGCGTAGAAACTTGCTCATGAAAGAATACAAAAGAAAAAAAACAGTTTGAAACTCACACATGGTGTACTCGATTAAAATAGCAATTTAGAAGAAGTAATATCGATGTAATATTGAAATAGGTGTCCCTCATATCTACAAATTTCATTTTCCCGGGAAGTAGTATAAGTTTTTCCATACCTAAGTCTTTTTATCGGGCTAAGGCGTATCTCAATAACCACGCTTCTAGATCCCTTGGCAAATTTAAGAACGAGCTGATTGATTAGATCACTTTACCATTTACAAATCTGGTTGCGAGTTGCTGACGTGACGCGAGAAGAGCTCAGCTTGTGCCAGTTAGATGAGCCGTTTACCTCTCATATACACGCGTATATAGGGAAGCTGAGGTTTCCTCTGTTATCTGGTTAGGTGCGTGTGTCCGTGTACATTACCTGCTAATCGCATCATCCGAGATTGTCGTTTACGACTAAAAACGATGGAAGCTGTCCAGTTATTACGACACCACACGACCTCACGAATCATGCGCATATACTAGCTGCTTCAGGTGTTGCCTCTTCGCGTCCTTCGGTTGCCGGCCGGACGCTGTCGGACAGCTCTCTTATTCAGTTATACATACACTCTTTGCAGTGTCCATGTGCACGGCTTGGACATCCAGCCGACGCTGCCACTACTGCTACTTCTTTTGCTGCTGCTGCTGTTGTTGTTGTTGTTGGTACGGCTACTGCTCATGGTCTTTTAGGGCAATGTACGCAAGTGAGAGAGAGAGAGAGAGAGAAACAGAAAGGGAGTTAACGGCGCGGGAAACGGGAGAAAAGGGTCTGGACCGACTAAGAGATCTAATGGACGCGGCGACATGTTTTTTTTTTTGTTTGATGGCCTCGTCCAGCTGCCGGACTGCTCCCTGTTCGGTTAGTCTGCTTGCAGGTTTTTTTCGGCACGCCTGCCTGCTTCCCTGTCCAGTTGCTCGGAAGAGCAGTAAGAGCCGCAAGATGCTTGTAGTGGCAGTGGTATCTTAGTATCTAGAAGGAGAGTGATGGTGGGGAGACTAAAAGGAGGCCACCGGAGATAGCCGCAGATGCGGCGATGTCCGCCGAGTGGAAGGAGTCCCTGTGCTAGTGCTATACACTAGCGGAAAAAGGGCGGAAACTCCTATAAGATAAATTGGCATCTTGTATCTCCTCGCTGTACAGACTGGAACCAGCATTTCGTTCATTCGTTCGTTCGTCCGTCCGTCCGTCCGTTCGTTTGACGATCCTGCTAGCGCTGGCATAGGGTACGACGACTCGCCTCGTTTCTCGCGTTCCCCTGTTTTTCTCTTCGTTTTCTTTCTCATTCTCTTTTTCGTTCAGCTCCGACTACGTTGTCTGCCTCCATTCGACTCATTTTCCTTTACTCTCAGGCATCCACTGTCACGCGTTGTTCTTTTCCGGGACTCCAGCTTCTTTTCGTCTCTGTTCCTTAGCTTACGTTTGTCCTGCTTTCGAACTGCCTCTAGGGTACCGGCCAGCAAGGCCAAACCAAGCCAGGCCACCCTGTCCAATCAATGCAATGTCACGTTGATAGATAGATAGAAGAGAGAAATGACTGCTAGAGACTTCTTGAGGTCCCTCCCAGCTCTCGGTTCGACAGTGTAACGAATAAAGTATCGACGAAAGTAAAATTCGCGACGGTTCCCTGCTTTAGCCGAGCGATTTGCCGACAAGCTGTATAATAGCTAACAGCAAGTAAACGCAGTTAGCTGCCTAGACCCATATGCTGGCTAGAGGACCAAACATTGAATGCCTTAAACCAAAGGTCGACGGTCAGCCAAACATCTTACACTTTTTCGTCAGATGCGCAGGACGATGCGAATTGAACTGAGTGAGTCCTACTCTGCGCACACCGCAGGAAAGTCACGTATATCAATAGAAAGTGAATGATTCTCCACTGGCCCTTATTCCTTTTGCTTGCCAGACAGTGGAGTTTGCGGGCCGCCATTTTTGGATTGGTGGAGGCGGCGGCGGCGGCGGCAGCAGCAGCAGCAGCGGTGGTGGTCAGTTTGACCGATCACCCGTTTGTTCCCTTGAGTCACTGCGCCGAATCACACTGCAAACTACCAGACGTGATCGGCAGCAACAACAATAGCTACTACTTTAACTATGTCACTTGGAGTACAACGAATCGATGGCTTAGTCAGCGCATTACTCTCGGACGCTTAATTTCCTTCTAGAATTGAAATCGCTACGAAGGTACGGGAGGGTAGACTGGGCAGACAGACAAAGGAACGACGAACAAAAAAGAAATCACTGTACAGTGGCCGGACGTCTGATTAAAAGCTACGCACCTACCACCGTAACTACCTGTAAAAACGAAAAAAAATAACTTGAACACTATCGCCCTCTGAGTACGAAAAAGTTGAGCCCAAACTGGGAGTTGAGTCTATAGCGGTTCCAAATTATGCCTTAGCGTCACATATGACTTAAAAAATAACAACCAAAGCCATATCAAAGTTCTTTTTCGCCTTCCTTCATACGAAGCCCAGTCTTGGTATCTATATAAAGCAAGCGGAGTAAGATGCTTACAGACGGTGTTTGAAGGTGACTGAACACACAGCGACAGGCTGTAATTTAACGATTGCCCTCTGGCCACCGTAGATGACGATGGTGTAAAGCTGCAAAACTATGGCCGGCTTACAAAGACCCACCGGCTGTCTCTGTGCTCTGTTAGTGAAGTCGCTGGGGAGAAGAAAGTGGACGCCAATTTTAGTTCGATATAACCCGATGAGCTGGTTCGGGACAGGGTGCCATATCCTCGTCTATGCTTCATATAGTGACTAGTTTATGCTTCCTGTGAGCGTGATAACAGCTTGCATTGGTGCGATCGAAGGCTGTGTGATTATTGAGAGAGCAGCCTGAATCGTAGGCCTATTTCTCATGCCGGGAGACATACATTCGCTACTATCGCTGCCGAGAAAGGCAATCAAATCCAGCCGAAATCATTGAGGATAAGAGCTCCGTTCACTCACCATCGGTCCCAGTATCTTGATGACTCACGCCATCTGGAGAGTTGTACAAACACGCTCACACAAACAAGGCAAGAGGAATGCACCAGCCCCCACCACTATGTAAAGCGACTGGCTGGGCGAATCTACAAACAGATCAGCTTTTTCCACCGTAAAAAGATACTGAGTGATTGAGATAAGCTGTAATAACTAAATAGCGCATTGAAAACGAACCGGATACATGCGAACACGCATTAACACAGAACGGAACCCTTGGACTGTGAAGAGCAACAATATTTAATACACCACGTAGCTTTCAAAGCTACTTTCGCTATAGAAGCATGACGAAAAACAAACACCATTTAAAAAGTTGTTGCGCCATATTGAGATGACTGGTACGGTAGCCAAATGATGCTAGTGCTAGTAGTTTGCGTTCCACTTTCCTAGGTATTGTAACGCTGCAAATTTACTCCCGTGCCTCCGATCAAGACATTTTTCTCCCTGCCATTGAGTAGATACTCTGCTACGATATAGAGAAAAGAAAGTCAAAATCTACAGCAATAGACTTGACTTTCTTCTGCCGATCACTCTCATATGTACCTGTATAAGGTGTAGCCGCTTGCTTAGTAGTTCAACTCCGATGACGCGTCTACCTCTTGAGTGGCAATATATAAAATCTGCTTCGTACGTAGAACCCTAAATATGTGTATATATACATATAGATGGGAAAATGTGAGCTGTAGCGGATGCGCAGCAGAGTAAAAAGCCGATAGGAAACCCAATAAGCCCGTCCTACCCGTACCACTAAGACCGGAGTATAATGATAACACCATTGTCAGTGGTCCAAGATATGATGTACCATTTTTCGATAGCAACCCCCGTTACCATCGTAATCGTCCTTCGCTCTGTGTACCATCACCATGCTGCCAACCCTCTACGGGCTTATAGATATGGCCTTGATGCAGATATACCCCCTGAGGCGATGCTATGACGATGCAGTCGCTCTCAGCTCGCCAGGGACTAACATGGCCCCAAACGTCAGTATCTCACACGACAAGACTGCAGTTATATGCATCTCGACGTCACCAAAGAAGGAACAAACGAAAGAGATGATAGAGGCAAGGCGGGTAATTTCCTACACAACTAAAAGCTCGTACTACACTGTGTGGCGGAATACGGCATCGTGCAATGGTTTGATGTCAAGCCAGATCCTCACCGAGAAGAAACACGAGCAGGTATCGGTAAGAGCGACAAAATGAGCGACGAAATTGCGTCGAAAAAGCTGCCGATGGCCTGTTTCTTAATCAAGATGCTGACCGTTGCTCGTTCTTTAGTTTACTGTAAAAACTTATTACACTGTCTAGTGCATAAAAATTTCTGTACAACTGGATTTAAGATGAGGCACACACAAAAATAAAATTCGACAGTCAGAGGTCTTGCAGTTAAACGCAAGCTACCTTCACAAAATTCGAAAAATCGATCTGTGTATATATATACACATACATTTTATTCTACGCCTACCTATTATTCCTGTAATTCGAATGTTGTTTTACCATTAGATTGTCCGGGGCTATTGAGCAATCCGAAAAAAACTTCAGTACCACCTAAACTATATACTTTTAGAGCAATGATATTTTAACATATGGACTGTTTGCGGATTGAAGTTAAGGTAGTGGGAGCTTTGCAGCCAACCTGTATTTGTGATTCAAATTACCATACGTAATCTGGTTATCGATAACTTGTTTGAGGGACTAGGCGGTGGACTATACTGCACCACCTACTGCCTCCTTAAAAAATCACAGAATTAAATCTGGAGAAAAACGGGCTTTTCTCCTGTTAGGCACCATTTTGTTGCCCTTTTCTGGTGGATGCCAAAAACTGACCCATATCTCGTCAACTACGGCAATGGTGTACTCTAGGTTATTTTTCTTACGCAAATTTTCTCTAGAATACGTTATACGTTTTTGCCTACCATAAACGCAGTTCACGAGGAATTCAGTTTTTCTTCATCTGCGGTGTTCCCTGATACTTTCATGACAGGTGCTACAAGGGATTCTGTATTGCAGCAACAGAAACAGTTTTATTCAAAAGCTTTTGTGATTACAACACCTCGTACTTCTGTGTAGATATAGAAGATTATAGAAAGAAATGTAATCTTCTAGATTTTTTAGTTCTTTCCAGCACACTCTTGAGTTCAGAATGATTGCATTAGGTATGAATTGTTGTTTCGCTGAAAGCTTCTTTGTCCAGAATTTCCTCCAATCTTTGATGGATTCTACCAGCGTTCTTGCCTTCAATAAACAAAAACTGAACCACCGACCATTGATTTTTTAGCATTAAATGATATGTGCGTTTCAACTCGTTATTTTTGTGTGACAATCAGCTTCTCATCATTAATAATCAATGATTTATTGTAAATATCTACTAGTTTTCACCTAACAATGACACGCGGTTAAAGAATAATTTAAACTTTTCGACGGGCTTGATAGCCTCGTCTGAGCTAATAGGGTAAAAGGAATATGAAGAAGGACACCAACAACACCAGTGCTAAAAGCGGGTAACGAGGAAATCACCGGCTGGATGAACCAGGCGGGCTAAACTGGGTTAGTCGAGTTGCCTTGTGCCTTGTATTGTTCAGCTCGTCTATCACCTTGTTGATCGGCCACAAACCCATGACAGGCGCGTCAACTGAACTCGCCGCTCGCTAATAAAATTTTCTTAAATGACATGGCCTTCGCCAGGGGGTAGCCGCCTGGCCCGTATAGGGGGCGTTGTAGAGGCGGCGTGGTGCTTGCCCAGCTACAAGCTTGTATTCTGGTGAGTAGCGCGGGAGCTCCAGAGCGGATAAGACAGCTAAGGGGACAAAAGCGGAACACAGGAAAGTTAGCAAGGGAATGGGGGGGGGAATGGTGGCAATTTATATTGCTTATCCATGTGCCACACCTCCTCTCACCACTTCTACCACTTCTATCAATGCTGGGCCTCAGGCTGTTGGCATCCGCCTATATCATCAGTGCCTGCAAACGGCTCTGCCGCTTTGCCGCCAAGGCGGCAAGCCTGTGTCGTGAGATCTAGTGACTAGTTCTACGGCATAGGCTTGGCAAAACTGTGCAGTATGACACAACCGACTTCTATAAGTGGCATCAGCCTCGTTGCTCGATGCTACTACCGCAACCCAGCTGCCAACGGCCACGTTCCCTAATGCTCTCACTATCATAGTGTTATGCTGGAGCAATCGACACCACTGCGATTTCCACCATTGTAACCTTCGCTGTCGCTTTCGTCGCTGCCCCAATCGTCTATGGCACTGGTAACGCGTGTGCTACTCGGCTGCTTTCCGGCTCGCCCCCCCTCCCCCCCCGGGTGACACCAGTCCAACACTGCAATGAAGGCGCGATACCAATGCCAATGCTGCTGCTGTCAGAGCTCACCGAACGGGACTGTCAGTCAGCAGTGCGGAAGAGGTGTGGTCAACAGAGGCAACGGGACGCAAGTCGCAAGACGCACGACTGGGTGTTAGATTGGTTGTCGAATGAATGATCGGAATAGAGTGCACTTCCTGTAATGCGGTAACATTCGTGCTCCTCTCTTTCTTGTGGCCTTCCAGTCCCCTTCTTCCTCGGTTCCTCGCCTCATCACGAATTCTCCTCATCTCCCTTTTTTCTTCTTTTTTTCGTATTTACTTGAAGCGGGTCAAAGTAAGGAGGGAAACGGATCGGGCCAACTATGATAAGGCACTAGGAGAAGACAGAGCCCACCATGGCTACACGACGCTCACGACAGCGAAATAATAAAGAGAACGTTAAGGCTGGCGACCTTTTGCAGAAGACTGAAGTAGAAGAGAAAGAGTATGCGCCATATGCGAGACCTGGTCAAAACGGCGGGCATGAGGGCTAGCAACAAGATGGCGTGAGCTTCAACACCGCCAGCCACTTATGAGAGCTGCAAGCAAAGGCGGTAGCAGCCAGCCATTGCTTCGGCGGCAGGAACAGTCGATATCGATGATAGAGAGACGAAAGGATAAGGTGTTTGGAACGGAACGTCCATGTGAAATCAAGCAACAGCAAGAAACACAGTACTTTTAGGTGGGTTCTACGTTGTTCAATCAGTCTTCTTTCTATAGGATGGCTTTCTGTACAAGGGTCAGTAAACCTGTGATGGAGGACTCTTCAACCAACAAGGACGCGAGAGAAAAACTCCCTTGTGTGCATCTCTTTCTTGTTCTTCAAGGCACTCGCTTAGTTTCCTTCTCAATCGCTATTTAGCTCCCGCTGTTCCTCAGAGCATGCCTGGTTGCAAAAGAGAGATAAAAAATAAGACCTCAGAGGTTTTTCTCACGCTTCTTTCCTCTTTCCCGCGAATTTCTTAGCTTGCTTTTCCACAAGGCCTGTTTGTTTAGACCGACCTGTGCACGTTTGGACCTGGCTGACACGTGCATGCTTGTAGCTGTAGTGCTGATCATCTCTCGGTGGAAAAGATCTGCTGGATATCCAGGACGCTGAGGGCCTTATCTCCTTTTGCCTTAAGTGTCACACTGTAGCATTGTAATACTATCCGATGAGGATCTTTACTCGTTCACATTACGGGTGCCCATAGCTTTTTAAAAGAACAGCTCTACTTATAGGTTCTACTTAACAGGCTCTACTTACTGTAAATGGAAGCCACGTGAACAATTTATCTATTTAGAAAGATTATATTAAATAGGTACCTGTTGAAAATTATTGTATCTTGCATACTTAATAATTTCTGCTGATAATACCATCTGGCAGTGTATGCGAACCAAAATAATATGATTTTGAATGAAGACATGATTATTGGATGATTGTCGCACGACAAGATGATTGTACAGTCTTCTCGGTACATATATAGATTCTATAGCACCACTTCGAAGCATCTTAGCATAGAATATATCAATCGGTAGCATCGAACGCAGATGCAATAGCAGGCAACATGTGTGCATCTTACTATTTTCTAGTACTTAATATGTTATTAGCGGCTCAGTTTTGCCAAGCGCCTAGACGATGGTTCGACTAAAAATACGAGCAGAGCAAGCGCAGCTACTTTCTTACAGACGAACCCAACTGTTATTACCTCGCTTTTTCGTCCTTGCTTACTTTGTCCATCGCCCAATCGCTACAAATGCTTGGATATCCGTTGGGTCCATGCTTGATGCAGAGTTTTAGCTGTTGGTTCTAGTCTTATCTCGCGAGCACAAATTCAGACAGGCAATAATTGTAGACTGTCTCGAAATCCCTTGACAATGGCTCAAAATACTGAACCCTAGTGACCAGAACCCAAACCACCAGATGCAGTGTGAGCATACCAACTGGAATTGCTAAGTGACGCCAATTACCAAGATCTGTGGATTTTTGAGGAAAAATTTATACGCGAACTTAGCCAATAGGAGCGATTCAGCTGGCAAGAAAAAGTGGACAAGGAACCCAGCGAATGGATGACGGATCTATGAAACGGGGCGACGTGAACGAATTCGGAGACAGGCGTGTACCACCCGGCAGATGAGGCGACTAGACCTCGACCCCCGTCGACTTAAAAGCGTCCCGAGGGCATAGCAAATTTTATAGGGACAAGGAGAAGGAGAAAGGGAGCAAAAGTAAGAGCTGAAGTTCTACGAAGACTCACATCGTCAGTCACTGTTAGTGGCTTGTGGGGTCCACCTTGCTGTGGTGGGTAGAACCTAGAGGTCTGGATAACGAAGAATGCCCTAGAGGCAGAGGATTGGAAGACGATGGAAAGCAAGCATCTCTCAAGCGAAATGGAGTGCATGTTTTTGCATTAAATTCGCCCCAAGGCTGTTGGGGGACTATAACGGGCCTTTTGCTGTTAAGACAAAAACGACGAATGAACCTGGTCAAGAAGTTATTAAATGCAAATTAGCGGTAACGCGAGTGGAGTCGGTGATAGCACAGGTGAACTATGTGATAGCACTGGAATGGGTCCGACGTTAGAGAGGCCAACGCAGACATTAGGAAACAGCTGGCGTAGAGAAGCAAAAGGAGAAAACGGTCGCGCTGGTGACGGCTAAAGACAAGCGTTATGTCGCATGGCGAACAGTCGCTAGGTGCCCGGCCAACTGTGTGAAGGCAGCGGCAGGCCATCTAGACGGTGCAGAAATAGAAAAAAC
Organism: Varroa destructor; assembly: GCF_002443255.2. NCBI lineage: Eukaryota > Metazoa > Arthropoda > Arachnida > Mesostigmata > Varroidae > Varroa > Varroa destructor. The sequence goes on along the minus strand of NW_019211454.1, from coordinate 53,350,476 downwards.
TTCACATTTGAAATCGCTGCAAAAGGTTAATTCATCACTGAGACAATTTAATATAGACGTTAAGAATGACTCAGTAGATGAACAAACGAAAACCACTTCAAATCACTTATACGTATATGCAATACATATCAAAGTAAATAAGTTTATGTACAAAACGCGCTAGGGAGCAATCATAATATTTATACTAGAAACTATGAAACCGGCGTCATTATTAAATCGTTTAGTACTGGTGCAAGCCACTCGAACGCCAGTGTAGTCATAACTATACCTAATATTAAAGGACATATATTGATTGATGATGCTTTTATATAGAATTGGACGCAACCGCAAGCTAGTAAGGCCATTGAGAGAGGCGATTGCAAGGAAAAGAGTTCGCATCGGTGGATAATAATAGTTGTACTAGTAGTGTAGGAGTGGGAGTACTCCTCTCATATGCCCTGACCGCCCGAAACAGAGGTGGTAGCCGAACGACAGCCCGAAAACGGGGTGTATACTGCTGCACCACCTCACATTCTTGAGAAGAAGAATATGGATGCCGACACTTTGCCGACGTGGCAAGGTAAAGACTTTTTTAAACATACGGTAAAAATATTCGCTGTAAAACGACAGCGGCATCAGCAACGGCTTTGAAGGGTAGTCGAGGATTCTTTCCCTTTGGAAAAGGCCTTGATCTCTTGAGGAGATTGAGCGTCTATCGTGCAAGGACGCATCGTGCGTTCGCTCAGATCTTTCACGATTTTCGTCAGTTGCCGCCACAAAGACTACAAGTTTTGCTCCGACTGAAGCCTTCAACCCATCTGCTGCTGCAGACGATGTTGCCGGCAACAGCCACCACTAGCAATCTACGACAACGACGAACTAAGGCAACTAGCCTAACCCTTATCAACATCGCTCACACAAGATCGCTTCGGCACATGTCAGCTAAAATATTTGCTATGAGAAGACAAACCTTTTTTATGTGTTTTGGCAACGAGCAGACGAAGTTATTAGGAATAAGCCTCTACCGACAATACCCGTACATCTCTGGCACCTCCAGTAACCCGCGCGCATGCCGCTTTTAGCTGGAACAGCTCTAGGCTCGACGTTCGATAATATGAACGTACGTCCTTGGTGGGGCAGACAGAGTCAGTTACCGACTCTCCTATGTGTGAGCCATATAGCCATTGAGTCAGCCCATATGGCCAGCACCAGATGCCAGTGCTGCCATTATGTCTCTCTAAAGGCTCAAGGCGCACCGAATTCCAATTCAGACAACTTCCCAACAGCCCGATAGGTCCCCGACAGTAAGGCCCCGACACCCAGTTTTCATTCCCAGCAAACCCGTTCCTACCGTCCGCCCTGCGCCTTACTTCCCAACCGTGCGCAATGCCCATACCTTCCTCTCCCAGCTCGTTTGCTAGCGTGACACTCTTTACATAGGCAACGACGAGACTTCGTCGTCGTCATCATCATCGCTGCCGTTACAATGAACGACAACATTCTCCCATCCATTTGTGTAGCAGCAAAATTCGTTGGTTTGCGTGCAGGCGTGTGTTTGTGTATATATGTATATTGTAGATGTGAGGCGGATGCTGCTGCTAGTTTGGTAGCCGTGGGGGCACTGGCGGTAACGACACAGCAGTAGCAGTGAGAAGCGATGGGATACGGCCATAGTTGCGGAGGGTGCACGTGACATGCCATCTTGGCTTGCCACTCTGTGCAGGCGAGCAGCATTATCCCAGTAGAAACAAAGCAGGCAGAAGGAGTCCCTTAGTGGATTAGAGACGGCTGTAGAGACAGTCAGGGAGCAACCAAGGAATAGTAATACTAGTAACAGTGGTTGTGCTGGCAGCATGTCGAGACAGCCGACCGCCGAGATAAGGTGGAACTGTTTCTAGCAGGTTCAAAGGCATGCCACATCAGCTAAATAGCTAGGTCTTATTCACACGCTGTTCTTGCCGCAAGCTGGACTACTATGGCTGCAATCGGCATCACTTTGTTGGTCGCAGCCACTAATCACACAACCATGTACGTACCTCTGGGGTAGTCGGTCGAAGAAGAGCCGATGCTTACACGCAGCAGTTCTAAATCAATCATTACAGCCAGTACTGTTGACTTAAATAAGTGTACTCGGTATCATCGGCCAATTTTTTAGCCGGTTGAAGACGACGGGCCAATTCAAGTGGAACCATAGGCTGTCCATTCCGCCAGTAGATAGCAAAGAAATCGCTAGATGTACTACAAATTCATCCGCAAAGCTAAATTGTTAAGCCACCAAATTGCGCCGCAAAGAGAAGTAAAGCTAGATGGGTAAATCTATCCCCCGCCTCAAGGTATATTCGATATAAGGAAAACGGTTTAATGTATAGATACACTGCGTAAGGAAAGAGTACTTCAAACTGCTAGCTAGTACAACGAACCCTGCCCTCTGTGTGCCCTTCGTGACGCTGCTTGTCCTTCGATCTTAGTGCAAATCAATAGTCTGTTGTTGATAATAAGTTTACACAGACCCGGTTAGCACATTTCTAAAACAGCCCTGGCAATCGCTAGTTACGCCGTACAGCAGACCTACGTCGTCTGCTTACCTAGCACCTCCACTTATACAGTACAAAATCAAACACGTGTCGGCAGAAGCAAGCTTCATCACAATTTGTTGAATTTAAATTGTTGTGTCACTCTCGTCTATAGCTGCGAAGTAACAGCGCAAGCCAGCTGTACTGCTGTGCATAAAGCCAGGTACAAGAACATGTTCTTATTGCGAATTTGTCGCTTTCAAGCAAACTTTGTTGCTCTCTTCGTACTTACGGCACGCGAAGGGGGTCGAACGGTAATTGGCAACAACCTTGCTCGTCTGGCAGAAACAACGCAAAACGCTTTTGGTGTTTCTTGTTGCCTCCTTCAACAACGATGCTTTGCTACTCGTTGCCATATACGTACCGTCAGCAGTGCCAATGGCAGCATTGGTGCTGTTATTTGTCTATACAAAGATTTCGTTTTCATGTTTGCCTCGCTGACTGAGTGCTCTATGCCTTATTTCACGTTGGCTCGTATGCCGGTACTGCATACCTGGCAAAGAAATGGTCCTCCCTACCCATTTGCCCTCTTGTAAAGCATTTCCGGGACAGGTAGGAATAAAGCAAGAGAAAAAGAAAGCAAGAAATCATTATTAAACCGTCGCCCGCTGTACCTTGATCCCTGAGGACATGATTGTAAAGACAGCCCCTGCCGGATCAGACCCAGACCCAAAAGCTTCTCCTAAAATTTTTCTGAGCTTGTCGTAGCAGGAGGACGGCAACAGTAATAGCGAGCTCAGCGTTTTCCCTTTTCACTCCTCGTAGTTGTCGTCCCTTTCATCTTTCATTGCGTCTTCTTTGCTGCCGCCCTCTTACCTCTTAGTCTAGCAGCCAGCCATGCAACCAGGCAATCATCTCCGTTATGGTATGTACCAGGTAATCGAGTCATTGGCGATTTACTGAGTCTTGCTAGCGGTGGGCGACTGAACCAATAGAACAACTACCGCACGACTGTCGAACCGATTGAGCTCCTACTACAGTATCAATCGTGTTAGAAGTATCGTCAGCAAAAACGCCAGGGATAACAGTTACGTAAGAGAGCAAACGCCAGTAGAGGTACGAATGCCGTAGCATCCAACCTAGGCGCTAAGTAGTAGCAGGGATAGGCAATGCGTTGCAGCATTGCAAACAAATTCAGAAATCGCTAGCCACTAGAGAAAAGACTATCGCTATTTCTGCTGCTGCATTGCTATGACAAATCACCGATGCGACAGAAGGGATAAGTCAAAGGACGACAATCATTATCTACTCGCATTGTTTTCATCATCCCGCTGTTTGATTCTCCCATCAACATTTCTATCTGCACTACTAACAGGACCTCGATGGAGCAGCCTTTCTAACACAGTATTGTAGCTGCGGCGGTCTATGAAATAAGAAATAGCGCCTTTTTTCGAAATTGTAGCAGGAAAAGGACAACGCAGACTGTTTGTGTTGGGTGAGCCTTCTGTGTGCATGTGGGTCTCCCGCAATCACAACCCAGATCAGACGACGCTCTCCTTAACCGTCGACCATAGGACAAGAACTTTTTAGCTGGTCATTGTTTCTTTCTCTTCCCACATTTCGCCATTTGTAACGCAATAACGTGTGTATAGTTACTAGCACGTGTACACGAAAGCAGAGTTATAATTATGATTCCCATAGCGATTTCTGATTCACATACCCTTTGATATGGTGCAGTGCATTGCCCTTAGCGTTTCTAGCTCATATGCTCGGTGCTCACCCCTCTTTTAGCCTTATTTATAGGACGGACATTGTTGGATGAAAACTACAGACTGCAGCACACAGTATCGCTGACTGTAACTGGAAAAGAAATTCTCTGTAGACTACATACACATACAGGGGACTCGGGCCAATGTCGGGCGAAATCAGCCCACGACAAAGGACGTTACACCGGCCACTGTTAGCTGTTACCACACGTGGTTCGTCCATTCGCTGTCGCCCACTAAAAGGATTTCGATGTAGCTCCCTCTCGTTGAAGCCAAGCAAGAGGCTATTGCGAGCGGGGGAGGCGATTGCGGCGACTGTAGGGCTGGTGGTGGTCGAATAACAGCTGTCATCTTACTCCTTGCCATCCATGCGAGCCGGTTATAACTATTCAATCTAATTAGTTACCGTGGCGTCTCAGAAAGATAAGTAGAGCTTGATATCATAACACCATCTACAAGGAAAGAAAAAAGCACGGTAACAAAGCGGCACGGGTCGGTGATTTAACCTTCCCACCAAGGACCTATCACGTGCATCAATACGCCTTCTCAAACATTTGTGGATATTCCGACTGAATAGACCAATTTCCCCTAAGGTCGCTGTATTGCATCAACCCGTAATCACTATAATATTCAAGGTTACACTGTTTCTCAATGAGTAATCAGCTCAACACAATCAACAACATCGCGAAAAGGCAAAACTAGAACTGTTATGCAATAGCGCAAGGTATTTATTATTCGGCCGTAGAAAGCGAGGTCCAACAATAAAAGAACGTTGAAAGGCCCGCAGTAAGTGATGCGACAAAGTGCAAATTATCGAAGAAAGAAAATCAAATACAACAAGTCAGTAAAGAGATGATAGAAAAACCGAAGGAGGAAGAGTCTCTCGAGTGAGCGAGAAAAGGAGCAGAAGTAGAGAGAACGAACAAACAAATAAACCCAATCGAAAATCGAACGAGTTTTTCCCTAGAGCCATAGCAGTGCAACGGCAGAGCCTTGCTTTCTGTTGTTACTCATTGTATCCCTACCAGCTCCATTCTGCGCCGGTGTGACATGACGTCACACTGATCCGAGGCCGTGCTACTAGAAGAGGCTGGGCAGAAGCTCCCAAACATCAGGTTGTACCGCACATACACAAACAGACGATCAAACCAACGTACACTGACAAATCCAACATCGTAACTGCAGGCCTTGAAGGCTCAACTCCCGGAATTTACAAACACAGATTGTAGCCCTAGCAGCTAATGCGTCCGCCGTGCAACGTTTTCGATGGTCAGACGAGTTCAGTGATTCAAGGGAGAAATCCGTCCTTTGGAAACACTTTACTTAGACATGGAGCGCTGCGCAATCCCTGAGCTCACCTTTATGAGACCTCTGTGATCAATTGGTAAGCTTTTATACGCAATGTAAGCAATTTTTAAGGTAAAAGCTTATGATAAGGCAGATATTATCGCAGATAATTGTCGTCGTTGGAACTGTAAAAAAGACTGATCCTCAACACACCGGATTGTCGTATCCGTGATGCGTACCGTAGCATACATTAGGCATCAAAATTAATAAAGCGGATACAATATGAGTTCAGCTACGGGTTTACTATATACAGTATTATATCTCATAATCACAAATGTAAAGTACACAATTAATTATTTAAAATAAACTTGAAATCCGAAATGTATTGCTGCACATTCCCTAATTTATCAATTCACAGTGGCATATATACAATATCAATTTGGCAAACCACTTCAGGCAGGGCATGCAGTCGCACCGGGGTTGCTGCGGGGTCTCCCAAATGCGATCATCATTAAAACGAAAACAATTAGAAAACGCCGAAGCTCGATTTTAATGACAGCAGGCTTCGCAAAGATTCTATGTGGAGTTCAGTAAACCCTGTGCACCAGTGCCATCATCACTTCCACTGAACAGATGCTCTTGCCAAACCCGTTCCTATAGTCCTGCCTGTGTATTCCGCACCTTTGGCTTACTCACAAATATGCCCAGGCTTCCTTTCCCCGGTACGTTGTAAATGTAAACAGTTACTTCACCGCTCGCCGAGCGTTTTGCTCGCCTAATTAATTCACATTTAATGATGGCGAGAGGAAGATTGAGAGATCTGCTCATATTTTTATTGAAAGTGTCAAACATTTACGGCCACAAGGCAACGCAGAGTCCTGTAGTAACGATAGCAGCCGCAGCAGCATCAGCGCTAGTGCCGTGAGCGGTAGTACATACGAACCAAACAGACGCCGGCCGAAGACGTTAATATATGTGCATAGTTTTATCAACTGGTAAGTACACCAGGGTTACCAGCATACGACCGGCCGGCCGACCGACCGAAGGTCAGAAGCAGCAAAGTGGAGGAGGGGCGTGGGGAAGTGGAGACTGTCCTGCAGACAGCGTCGGCCGTAGACTGCGGCTTCTCCTCGGCGACGACTACGATTCTTGGAGCCAACTGGGGCCAAAGACGATAAAAGTTTGCTTGGTTATTCAGAAAAGCTAACATTTAAATCAATTCGTCCAGGCTACCGCCCTCTGCCGAACCGAAGAGCCTTTATCTCTACTGCTACAATAACTAGTTCCACTGTTGCCGCCATTAAGCTCACTATATCGCTACTTTTCGTTATCACCTACGCCACTCTATTGCAGGTTATATCACAACAGAATGCGGAGCTGTAACAAACTGCTGTTGGAATCGGAACTCAGCAGGTATGGTGCCTTATCGCCTGCCGTCACAAGGTCGTTTAAGACCTTGTGTATATATACATATAATGTGCATATATATATAGCCAGGTAGTACAGTGTTATCAAGGGGGAATACGCAACTTAAAAAGGAAATGCTTATCGCAGATCGCCCAAGTTTTTTCCATGTAGGCCGTATCTAATAAAGACCGTAAAAAGTAACAATAGCGTTGTTCAACGTGAAGCTTCCTTTCTACGTTTCATTTTGCACGAGAATCGAAGAAACTTCCAAGTTCCCAGAAGCAGTATAAGCAAACTTAACTTGTAAGTTGCAAGTAGCAGGTTAAGAGGTTTCGCTTAGTTATAATGCAAGTGACATAGCTAAAGGATTGTCTTGTTTTCGTTTTAATCCGTGAAAAACGATCACCGCGGGATAACTATTCGCTGAATGACTTCTAGTAAGACATGTCTCACAGCTGTAGAGGGAACAGAGTAAGATTTTTTCGGTTGCTGAGTGAGTAGAATCGATCGTTACGGGTCATGCGGCGCTTTCGCTAACCAGCCCCTTTTCCGGTGACCTCGACTGTGATGATTTGCATCTGCAATGTGTGCATATATATGTGGATATATAAGATGAAATAGTAAAAACGAAGATTGTGGGTACTATAAATTCAGACGCACTAAGATACGAAATGGTGACACAGTGTGAAGATGCCAACGGGTGTGTCCTAGCACGAGGTAGTTAACGTCATCAGCGAACGAGAATTGGGCGTCAAGGAGCGCCCTATGCACCAGAATGGCATAGTACTATAAGAATTGAATAGGAAAGGTAAATTTTGCACATAAAAAAAATGGAGTAGCAGAGCTCTGGGTAATGTATGTCTGTTGGTAATTACTACAGTGTTATTAATGGCAAAAATTGATAATGAGACATTCCGCTAAAATGAAAAAGGTCAAGACTCCCTGTGAACGGATTAGTCCTTATTCTACAAGCAAAACGTACAGCAACACCACTCACTCATAGTCGTCCGCAAAATCTGAATTGAAGGCAGCGATAGCCGATGCTGGCGCGGCAACAGCATGTCGAATTAATGGCATTCATGAATCAATCCTTTTTAAGCAATTGTCACGAGCAGGCCAAACACGTGCCTGATTTCCTGCTCGTCCATGTGAAGTTATTTTCCATTCCCCACTTTTTTTCTACCACCTAGTGCTAAAAAAATAGGGATGCTTAAAACGCGCATATACTCGAGGATTAGGCGAGAAAAAAAGTTCCCAACCCGCAGCTTGCAAAGAAAGAAGGAACTATGGCAGTGTTTTTAAATTCGCATCTTTTAGTACCTATGTATTTGGTCGGGTTCGTTTTTGGTGACAATTTCCATTTTGAGTGCCGATCTTGGAGAACCGATAAGGAATCACCATTTAAATTTAAACCAGTTCCTGTAGCGGGCAGATTAGTGTGTTCAAGCGAACTACCACTCAGATCAGCGACAGGATTGAATAATCGTGCAAAATAGTATTTTGTATCGCTTCGCTGCACTACTGTAATCGCAGTAATAATGATAACAACGCTGTGACAATGACAACAAACAGCAGTAACAAATGCCAGGATCAATGACGACTCTGCTATCACAACTATCAACGGGCGTACGGGTAAATAGGGACCACCCGCCAACGACCCAATCTCGGACGAATCTACTCTACTTATTGCTCCTTATGAAGCAAATAGTTATTGTTCATCGATAAGGTGGTAGAATCCTAGGTATCTAGCAGTGCCCGTGGGATACGGATGGCGGACTGGGGAGCTGCCAGCTCGTCTTGTGGGTGATGTATCGCCTTGTCTTTTCGAATACACACTTCGCACTTCGCCTGCGAGCTTCCTTTCTCGTTCTCTACCCGCTCCAAGTAACGTACTGCTTATACGTAACACGAATAGAAAGCAACACATTGCCATCTGGCAAAGTACTTTTAGCAATCCTGGTCATCACTGCTGCTGCCATTAGCATTCCTCTTTTTTGCCCGCAGGCACACTTGACACTGTAGTACATATATTCTTTTTGTGTTGGTCGCCCGCTGGCTCGCGGTGTGCCACAATCCGCATTTAGGTTTCGGCTGTTGACAGTGCGCGGTGACGACGGGCACTCGTTGGCACCACTATGCTGCACTAGTCTGATAAGCTTCATAAAACTCTAACCCCGAACCATATTTGTCTCTCTCAATTTGCCCTCTTTTTCTCTTTGTATACGTCTGATTCACGGTTCTGATTCTACTCGACGTAACATGCTCCGTTCTAATATCTATACATTCGCCTCACTTCAGAATTGAAAGCTCGTCTATTGTAGGCATTCCTGTGCAGCCTAAGGCTACTATGGCACGACTCATCTGTCAGTACTACGCCTAGCATAGTTGAATTGCGTACAGGACACAGGATACGGGAAGGATAATGCGCCCTTCCCTGTAAACTCTCTGATGTGGTCGCCAACAGACCTGAGAAGACTGCTCTGCCTTTGAGAGACTTCTTGGGAAATCCTTCCTTTTCAATATTGTTCACCCATTCATTCAGCCTGCCAGTAACAAATCGCACACGGGGACGCAGAGAACATTTACTCGTAGAAATACAGCAGAGATTCCTTATGTTACTTGCCCGCCTAATATAGTACAGTCACAACATACGTAGAAGGCAGCGCGCGGGCACATATAAACAGGAAAAACAAACTACCGCAACTACTATTACTAGTAGAGGGAGAAAACACCCTCTACAACAGGGCACCCTACTTTAAGAGATGGATGAATTTTATTACCATACTTTCCTCGGCTATGTATTTCCGCGGGTGACCTAGTATTGGAAGGTTCATATGCGAATACGTAATTGCAAGTGAAAATATAAGTATAATATTGTTATTTTGTGTTCCGTTTGAAGCACGAAGGCTCGTTTCTCATCGTGCTGTTACCTGCACTATCCTTAATGCAGAACAGCTCAAGTAGATGTATTACATTTTAACATTAGATATACACACCTACCCGCATATGGCGTCTAACTGAAAACCCATCTAGAAAGCCAGCCTTATTAGAAAAAAGAGCGTGCTTCCGAAAGAGGGTACTACGTAAGATAACTCTTGGTACAGTGAATGGTGTCAAATAATCTAAAGCAATAACCTGTTTCAACAAGCATTCTGGAAAAATTTAGTGAAAATGGCGAATTTTTTTTCCCAGCAAGGGGCACTTTTACACTATCATTGTAATGTAAGCATATCTTGATGAGAATTTTCCAAACAAATGGGCTGGACGAAAAAGTTCCATAGAATAGCCTCCCGGTCCGCCAAACCTAACGCTAATGGATTTTGTCTCGGGGGGGAGGGGGGGAGCCCTGAGATAGAGGAGATAGAAAACTACAGCAGAAAACCGACGTCACAAGAAGATTTAAAAGCTACAATTAAATCGCCGAATCCATAACCTATTGCTATCAGCGTTGTATTGATCAGCACGGTAAGGAGGAATTATGTATTTAATGTAGACTTTATCGCAATACTGTATGTAAATAAAAGTTAAGGCTTAACTTACTTGCGGCACCCTCCATAATCTAAGATGGCCTCTAAGTTGAGTTTTAAGATACGACAGCAACAGCGGCGATATTAACAACACCAAGAACAACCGCAACCACAATATGAGTGCCTCAGCTCCGCAACGGCCAGTTGTAACTGATTGCATGACTATATTCGCCATCGCTGTAGACACTGGAGGCAGTAACTTTCCGCTACGATGTGCACACCTCACTTCCCACATTTGCGGCAGAACAACTTGGGAAGGACACAGGAACATAAATTGTACCTATACGCGTTCTTGCAGGTCATAATCAGTTGCATTGAAATTGCTGCTTCTGTGGCAACTGCCCCTACTGTAGCGTTACCGAGCGGCTTTACCTGGGGGCAGCACCTACAACTGTCGCTTTCGGCACAACCGAGACCATTGTACCACCGTCGGCACCGAAGAGCCGTCCAACTCTGCGAAGAAAACGAAGCAATCTAGTTCGTTCCGCTAAGCTAGCGCGTTCTTAATTAACTATAATTTATTTCAGAACGAAGAAATGACACTGACAAATATGGCAGGATGTAACATGGGCGTGCTTAGTTTAAAATTCAATTTTCTATTTCCCCTGTAGCCATGTAGCTGTTTACATAGCGATCACTACCAATAGCTGAAACACAGTATGGACATGGGCGAGGAGGATGCGATGATGGCAAGAGTCGATGGGGGCGCTAGTGGAGAGTAAATGTTCTAACGAATAAGTGTTGAAAATAAGTAACGACTAGATTGATATAATAACCGAGAAAACAAGCTGCCACTAATGACACGATCCTAGCAACCTGATACACGCAAACAAAGGCAGCTCAAATACATAATGAAATGTAGTGGATTGATGTTATCGTTGTAGTAGGAGTAGTGGCCTTATAGCGATGCTGGGCATAGCATCGGCCTATTTGTTTTGCTCCAGATGCAGATAGGTATGATATCTTTTGATGCCGACACAAATTGTGGGGCAATAGAGTAGATCGTTCGGTGAAATTAACAATAACAACGATAACGATTAAAAAAAAAATACGCCACACGATCAGCCTACCTTCGGTATAAATTACGTCTTTGGAATAGATGCTGTGATGTTGGTAACAGACCGTCTTAGGAGTTCAATGGCAAAAGTAATGTTAAATTAGTCGATTCAAAGTCATTAAATGTATGCTACAGATGGCAGCAAAAAACTACATTCCACTTGTCATGCCCAATAGTATTTCCATTTGCTATAAGAATGATGGTATAAGTTTTCTAGTGGTGTTGATAAGTACAAACTTCCAGCCATAGGTGGGTCCAAGTACAAGACTAAGCGAACTACTTTACTAATTAACCATAACGACGCTTCTGCTAAAAATTACTCAGTCTCATATGATGTATTTATTATTGGAAAAAACCATTAGTCTAGCTAGATTTCAAGCAGATAGGACTACCAGACAATGCAGCTGTTAGCAATAATGTGCAAAGATTATAGTTTTTCTTGACTGAACCGCTTCGCAACGGTCATATGCTTCGAGAAAGCAAATAAAACTAGCGAGCGCAGAGACGCCCGAAAGAAGCAAGGAACTTCCCGTTCTTCAATAACGGCCAAAGCGCATCGAAATGTCAAAAACCCTGTTTGCACAGTTTCCTTCTGTTGAAGAATGTTTGTTCAATTATAACAAACATTGTGTTGTTTCCAAAGGTAAGACTTGAAACCTAAAGGAGCATACTTGTCCATGTACTGCGGGGAACAACAAATAAGATTAACATAAAATAAATCACACCTTTTTTCATTCGTATGCATACGTTATTTGTATATGATAATTAATTGATACTTAAGATTTTTAACTCCTCGGCCATATATTTGAAGACGACTATTAGAAATTTACGCACTTGGGGTTGTTGCATAACGAAGAGGTCGAACCCACCTGACTTGCTTATGACACGAATACCTATGCTTGTATTTTTTTGCCCATTTTGCACAGTTCTTTATAAAAACCGAGCATAAAGACAGTGTCGTGAAATAACGCAGGTGACCACAAAAGTCGTACTCATGCCCCCTGCGCGAATATAAAATACTCATTCGAAGCGAACAAGGTGCAGCTAAGAAATCGTGCACCCGCCACAACAACGATCGCAAGATATCTGATCAGCTTGCTGGGCGTTAGATGATATGTTTTGTTTTCCTTAGTGGGAAGCTCAGTGCAAAGATGGGGTCTGCCGGATAAAGCGGACGCTCGCTCGGACGCTTTAACCAGTACCATACACGGAAAGCAAAATCTGACGGCTTCCTTCCAGCCAAATTCCACCAAACCTTACGCTGTTGTAAGGTGTCTAGCTTCGGCCCAGTCTCTGGTGTGGCTCGCTAATGGCAAATAAGATAAGAGGGACCCTTAGCAGTGCTATCTACCAGTGTACACTGGTCGTTCCTGAGAGAGGAAGGGCTCTTCAAATCGGGGGAGAGCCAACGAGAGTGGGCTCAGGGAGCGGTAAAATTCAAGATGGAAGACGGCCGAAGGAGTATAGTATTAGGAACTAAATCCCTACCGTCTAACAACTTTGGAGCACCACGCGCTGCCCGGGCTTTCACTACGTATCAGATGAAAGGAAGAGGAACAGCAACGACTGTAGAGGAAACATAAGATCGAGATTTTTCAGCCAGACAAGTCGTCGGGATGGGATGAAAATTCACAGAGTACTATGTCTAGAAGGAAAGTGTGGTAAAAACAGGAAGAGCATTTCTGTAAGAAAAATATTGGTGGTGATGTCCAGAGGCGGTAAGCACAGGGGTCAAATGTAGAGTATGGGATGAGCACTAAGGTTGGTCTGCACCACACGTCAGCAAACCGTCGCTGGTAGACTCTGTTCGAGTTAAAAATTTTGGAATATCCTGTTTATTACTGGCGAACACCTGCTGTTGCTTCAGCTGCTGCCGATTCATGTCAGCGGTCTGATAGTGCGTCTCCTTTTACCTGCTTTATTCATTTCTTCAATTCACACATGCAGCTCAGCACAGACAACGATTATATGGCCAGATCCATCGGTATAATTAGTTTCAGCCACTTTTTGAGGTGGAAACCCCTGTCTACCTGTTTTATCTTACTACAGTTATTTATGCTCATGAGGATCGAACTCTAGATGGGAAGCGTGGGTTGAATCGAGTACCAAAAGGCGATTATTGCGCTTCCTTGTGAAGATGAAGTAGGTTGGAGTTCGTCGTAAGCGAAAATGAAAATTGGAAAAAAGACGAGTCGCTAACCAGATGAGCGAAAAAGCTACCATACTTCACTTTTTGGAAGCTACCCAGGTATTGTACAGTTTACTTGTAAAATGGGCATATATGTGCACAATATTGTGATGACCAAAAATAATTATGTATTCATTTCTTAATTTTACTAAAATTCTAAATATTTTGGCCTGTGCAAGCAGTTCCATTGGACGACATTGCGAGCAATTTATATACAAGCCAACAATGGAATGTACACGCACTGGGTACAATTCAATATGGTATTCAACACGTGTACATTTGCATGCGATGACGTTATCATTACGTACCTCGAATGGAAAGAAGGTTTCCTAGCGAGTGCAACTATACAAGTAGTGGTAGTTTCAAATGCAGACCTTTAGTATATAATGGTCTGGATGTGTAACTTGAAATTTTTTAGGTTTCAATTAGAAATGGCTGGAGTTTTTTTGTCTCAGACAGTTTGTCGGGGATGTTTCACATGCAAGACGAATGGGTCAAGGCGTGTTCATAACTAATCCGTTAGAGGACTCGAACGTTAGTGTAACATTAGTTTTAAGTACAAAATAAACACAATCACGATACCGAAACGTATGCTCAGATTCACTTTTACACCAACACTAACCTCGCATACTTTCTTTCCAACGAAAAAGCCAGCTCACGAAACCTTCAGGAGTGATCGCTCAATGAAAACAGTGGGGTTATAGATGCTTGCACTTATTTAACACAACCAGCCGGACCACCGATCAGTATACCATTCATTCAAACTTTAATTGTGGACCAGCCAACGGGTGACTAGGGTCCAGTATGAAGCTACTGCTTGCTGAAGTTTTTTCTCCTGATGTTCGACATGGTCCTGTTCAAAATAGGCGGCATGCGTTCTCAACCGTCCGAAATCAAATCCAATGAGCCTACAACCATACTCGACGTGCAAGCTGATTTGAGAGAGGAGGTTCGCTGGCGCAAGACCGTCTCAGGGGCGATCTCAGGAATGCCCCTCACGGACGAGCGCAGACGAAGAGTGGGACATCGAGAGTATTGGAGGAGGAGTGGCGGCAAAACAGCGCTCGAAGCATGCTTCATTTCAACCTCGTAGATCGCATCGCTTCCACTACATCAACAGCTACGAAAGCAATGTCAAAACCAGCAGCAACTATGATAACAACAATACTAACAAAAGTAATCGATCGTTGTTACTGAACGAGCAGAAGGTGAATGTGCTTGGTATGTCTTGTATTTAATACTCATAAGGACTATTTTACGCAGAGCCAATGCTCGGCAGGACAGTTCAACGGAAATCGGTTCGTAATTAAATAATAATTTACTTTTGCTGCATAAAATCATTAAAGTCACCGTGTCTGCTTTAATCTGTACATAGCCTCACAAATATTTTGTCCTGTCAATTCGAGTCCTGAACCTTCAAATTTCGCGCCACATTTTTTTGCATATCTGTGTACCATTCTTGGCGTCTCGCATCGGAAGGCATCGTTATTTGTTTGATCAGTTTTTGGATGCGATATCGATCTGCAATTTTTCTCTTATTAATTTTTCAGCTTGTGGCGACGCCGACGGCAACAGCTGTCATCGGCCACTAGGCGTTACTTTATCCAGAAATGTACCTAAACTCTCGTTGTTTCAACTTTTTTATGACGGTGCTGGTAATAAATAGTCAAAAGCGGTTAGTAACGGCCATGTCATTAGGTACGAATTGACTCATGTATCATCCAATGTGGACGATACCAGCTAAATATCTAGCCTGCTTATCGTAGAACAAAGTGAAAGAATTGCTTCTTTAAGGTCGTATTTTGTAAACTATATATATATATATATATATATATGTGTGTGTAATAGAAGTTGAATTGAAGAATTGACATGAATATTGTCGGTATCACTCAGCAGTACTGCCTTTGTTAAGTTATGGAAAATATCCAAGCAAGTGTGTGCGTGTGTATATATATATGTATATATAGTACAGAGTAACGAATAAACCTCGCTAGTAAAAACTGTATTTTTGCTATCTTAAGTGGAACCTCCAACTTTGAAAGCAATAAGCAAATCATAAAAGTTTTAATACAAAAGTTAAAAAATTTCGAACTACTCATGAGTAATTCTATCAAATAGCAAATTTTAAATTGCTCACAGCGAACTTAATTGTCGTGTATCTAGCCATGCAACCTGACTTCACATATGCCTCTTAAGTTTATCTGGATATTGATCTAAATAATAAATGTTTACAGCTTTGCAGCCCGCGTTACCGTTTAATATTGTTTGAGATGCGATCCGAATGCGTACCCAAACATGATAACCATTGTATCTGAATAATTCTGGGTTTACTGCTCGGCCCTGCTCCCTTTATTTTTCATTGATCCTACGATAACAGTTAGTTAAATGTGTAGATTAAAGAATCAGATATTAATCGTAGTTGTTAATTTTAAGTGGCACTCGTCAATCACAGTCGTGGCGTCGGCAGTCTACTAAAAACAACATTTCAAAACAAATTAATGAAAAGCTCACTCGCTACCAACGTATCCAGCTGTCGACAAGGGGTCATACATGTTCACTCGTACACATCTATCTCTTATCTTGCGAGATGTTTTTCGGACCACTCTAGCAATCTCACTTAAGAACTTTCCATTTATAACTTCAAGACATTTTATGGACTTTTCTGAAGATTGATTATTTCAAGATATTCTTAGTGCGGTACCGATTATTAGTCCCTCTTCAAACTTCATATAGAGTTTCGTGCAGCTGTATATCTGTAAGTTTATTATTATAAATACCCCTGTATCGCAGTGCTATCAAGCTAAGCGGAACAGTCTATTGAGAGCTATTTTTGCATGTAAAAAATGCTTGAGCCGTATACCGAAACAGTTCTTGTTCGAACATTGCAATTTCTTTTTAGGAGTTTGTAGTAATTCCTACAATTGTCCATATGCCATATTTTTCGATACGCGACAGGTTACCATAGATAATGTCAAACAGAGTCTGCATTTTATGCAACAATGATGACCATACAGCTTAATCCCATAGTCTACCTTCAATGCTGATCGCTATCGATCCGTATTGTAGTTTAGGCAGATTTCTATTACGGTACAATGCCCTTACGTACGCGCGTTATGCATACATGCTCAAAATCGTTATGTACAGAACCACATATAACCTGCATAGAAATCGAAGAATATCCTGATCTGATCAAGTACTTGAACGGTCCGAAAAACTGAATTTTGCATATGGTGTAGCACGACATCTACTATATGGCCTCCGTTATTAGTTGGAGATTCGACTCAAATTGCTCTGGGCTCATTGGATATAAATGGGTGCAATTTTCGAACTTTTCTTTATGACCACACTATGTATAACACGTACTATATACATGGTATTTAGGAACACTCTATGTAAACTTTGTATCTATCCTTTAGCTAAAATTAGAGAATAGGGTTCTAGATGTGAAATGGAAAAGGGAGCCCTTCATGTAAAACATTTGGCGCCTGATACGACTACGATGTGGGACATAGGCATCCAAAAGTTGTTCGCTAGTCTACACATGCGTAGCTGTAGGAGACAACGGGCTACTACCGACTTCGGTGCACTCGTTGCTGAATGATAAGGCTGTTACTTCTGCTGCTACTATCATCGGCCTTATTATTAGAACCGTTTGCAGCAGAAGCGAAGCGGTCCTTATTAAACCCTCATTTCCGACGTTACCACAGAAGGGTTCGAGTGCAGACTGGGCCTAGAGGACTTCCGGTCACTAACGGGACCTGCCTACTAAGTATGAGCGGTCTAGTTGGTGACCCTCGAGATCTGCACACTGTAGAATCTTATTACTGCAAGAGGGCTGTTTAATGGTACGATGAGGAAGCGTGATGCCAATGCACATCAGAGCAAGCACAAAGGGCATTCAGATCTGTCCTGCTCGCTTGTCTTCTGGCCCGGAAAAGCGTGGAGGCGCATGATACGCGCTATAGTTGTGCATTGTTTTCGATGGTGTGTTTATGAGGGAGGCACATATGAACTTACCTGAAAAATCAAAATGGCAAAAATCAAACTAAAAAGATAATGTTGAAATGACAAAGCGCACATATGTAGATGGAAGGAAGCGAGCATTAGCTCTGTCTCGCCACCCACGCTTGTATCTGCTATAGCTTTCCTCTCTGTTGTCATGATAATCGGTGTACTAAAATGAATTTATTGAAAAATAAATATTATTTCAATTATAAAAGGAAGACAAAAGACTAGTCGACATTACATAAAAGCTGCTGCGGTTAATTTTTTTTTAACCATATTTCCATGCTTCACAGGGTTGTACGTATGTGCTTTCAAATCAGTGGATCCGTATTACGTAAAGACAAAGGGTGTATCCGGGCCGAAAGTAACTGACGGCAGAGCGGGTCATCTTGGCGTTAGAACAAGCAAGAAAATTGCGTCTCTGTACGACGTCGAAGAGAGATGCACGAGAGTCCCCTTCGGTTAATGATTTGATGCTATTAGCCAAGAGAGAAGCCGCTGAAAAACTGTTTCATAAATATGATAATCAGTCGTGATTGATTCGTTTCACTACAGAGGAAATAGCGTTTAACGGTTATGTATATGTATTCTCTGAAGACCACAGCGCTTCAAAACGGTTCCGGAAAACAGCCACGCCGTCGTGCATAAACTAGCTTTTTAGCGTATGGTAAAAAAAAAAATAGCGATTTTCAAACAAAAGATATTGATGACGCCGATCTCGCTAAATTTCGTAGGTTGTTGCCATGATAAGACTACGTATATGTTTAACTATAGTGTTTTCGTCAAGGTCGGATTGCCTCAGCGGTTGTAAGTACCATAATGGGACTTTTTGCCTGCGGCAACCCGAGAATCGATTTACATATATTCTCTCTGTTGGAAAACTAATAGAATTTAAGTAAACGAAGTGAAAATTTAAATTGTCACACACATATTCAATAAGTATCGTTTTTGTTTAGATTTCACATGCTTCAAGTAAGCGCACTCGCTCGTAGTTTACGACGCTATTTCCAATTCCTATATAGGAATAGTGACGGTATTACCGTTTATGCTTTGTCTATATGCGTATGATAATTTAATCTTTCTCGTTGTTGTCGAATCTTACTAGAGTACTTAACCCAAAGTGCGTGCCTCGAACGTAGATGAATTGACAATTGAACAAGCAGCGAGTGAGTGAGTGGGTGGGTACTGTACATTACCACGCGCGATTTCTCAACTTCTCATTAGGGCCACACCTTTCTGTGATATCACCTACGTACGTAAGTCCGTGTTTAAGTTTAACTCACATATGAAGATTCAGCCTTACCCGATCCCCCATGAGTACATTGTTGCACATGAAATAAATGAATCGTATCAGTCCATCTATTAATTTTACGTACTTCATGTACTCCCATCATTTCAATTGACCGCTAACTAAGTCTACCGTTATACAAAGTATAAGCTATTTGTTACAATGTAAACGCTTGAAATAGAATTAAACCAGGATGTAATAGAGTAGATGAGCGAGTCGGCATTTGTCATATTGAGCATTGTCATACGCATGTATATTTGTTCTATGCGCGAACGGTATCTGTGGCTAGGGTATAGCTAGATAATAGGGTAGTTAGGTAAATAGGATAATGTCAAAGGTGGTATTATTTTAGCTAAATGAATTTGGTAGTTCTAAAGTTGTTCTTGTTGGTGCATTGACTGGTCCTGCGATTGTTCCACGGGGACAGGTTATAAATTCTGGATTGGCGCCTCGCCAAGCATGGCTGCAACTAGAGGCCTAGGATTGTATTCTAATTCGAATTGTTCCCTTATATCATCTGATGCCATTGGTACTGCAAAGCACTTGTTACTATTTTCGATTTCTTTGATGAAGTAGAAAATCGTAACCAGTTCCTTAAGGTCGACGTTTGGCAATTACTGATATATCAGACATGTCTAGTGATATTGACAATCCAGCGTTGCTACTGATCCAGCTTTCCATAAACCCTGTTTCTGTAGAGTCATATATACATATATATAACTTCAACTGGAGTCGAACTCGCCATTAAAATATCACTATGCAATCTGCACCTCAAATACACCTGTTTAAAGTATCTGCTTGAATTGCTGTCCTTAAGAAGAACTTATTAAGTTAGGGTACGTGTGTCTACGAATTTGCCTTAGAATATCGGACAACATTATCGTCGCTGATTGATACCGACTTTCTGTACCTGCGTACTTTTATCCATCTGTGATACTGTGTCGTGAATTTAAAACGGTTGCGCGCCGGACCCCTTTCGCAGATCCTTTTCTTTTCTGTTCCATCTAATCTTCGTCATTGCGGTGCCTGGCCATTCGTCCGCTAACTCGCCGGAGGCTCGAATGCGATGGGTAGTTGTTCATACTCCCCTTAATTTTTTGCCCACAACGGTTGGCTGCAGGGCCAAAAGGCCAGGTGAAGGACCTGACGGTGACTCACCCGCTGAGGCGTGCAGGGCAGCTCGAAACGAGAGTATCTCACTAGAACCAGCTAGACGGCAGTCTGGATTCCATGGAGGCCTAAAAGTGGGTGGTCTCGACTGCCTTCCTTGAAAACGCAAAACCGACAAGAGACAAACTTGGATAGGGGAATGAAAAAATAGGAGAAGGGAGTTTCGGCCAAATTGAGAGCGGTGCTACTATGGGAAAGGTCGTTTGAGAGGTAGTGGCTATGGTGCTTGCTAAAGGGTGCTCAGCTAGCTGTCTCGCTCACTTGGGCGCTTGAGGTTTGTTGGGTATTGGAGGGAATTTATGGGGGAGATTCGAGTCCTGAGGGCAGTTAACCAATAAAGCGATTGCCTGGATCGGCCGAAGTGCGCTTACTCTGCCCCTAGCTAGAATCAAACCGAAGCGCTCTTTTAGACAAGGCATCCTTTCAAACCTGCGGACGGAAAACTGTCGAAATACTCCAATCCAGGAGCGAATTGGTAACTGCTGCCGTAGAGGCACCGACTTCCACCCGCCTTCGGGAGGATCGGATTCGCCAGCCTCAGGCGCTTCTTATTTTCCGTTGGACCAGTCGACTCCGGCCCGTTTAGATTCAACTCTCGATGACGCGGCGAGCCATCGAAAGCATAATGAAAAAGTTCCGCCACCGCCACCGCTGCTGCTTAGTCCGCATTTACCGCCGATCTCGACGACCCTTTGGCCATTCGGCCGTTCGGCCACCATAACGGAGCCGGATGAAGCCGACGAAATGTTTCGACAGGAATCTTAGCAGAAGACGTGCCTCAACAAGTAATTCCTACTTCAGTCACTCATGACGGCTTGTCGGCTGTTGAATCATCAGATCATCCGCAACTGGCCGACGGACGGATGAACGCCAGCTTCAAACACATTGAAGTTGCGTACTTTTGTGGCAGTAATGTAATATCGTAGTACTAATAGAGGTAGTTGTAGTGATAGTAAAAGTGGTAGCTGTGGTGTTACTTCCAAGGGGGAGAGAGAAAGAGAATACAAGCTCAGCGCTGCAAAAATACCATACACTCTGGTCTACCCAGGAGCTGGCTAACTCCGACGTTGTGCAGTTTATGTGTACTTGTGCAGTGGCGACCGTTGGTGCACGGCCAAAGGTTCATCTCCGATACCGTGACTTGCTTTAGGTTAGGTCTAGCTGGTTGGCAGTGTGGCAGGCAAGTGGAGATGTGTCTGCGAGCGTGTAGAAGTCGCATGCCCCATTCCGGCGGAGTAAAAGGGGCTGTGCAATTTCGCCCGGCCTTCGACTCACTTGAGTAAACTCTATTTCCCGCTCACTCACCGAATGTTCCATTTTGTCTTTCATAAGTGTCTCATAGCGTTGTAGATGTGCCGAGCTTCTAGGCAATTGGAAGTGACGAGAACCAACTCGACTGGAAGAAAGAGGCTAATCGTTAGCCGACAGTTTCAAATGACCAGCGAAACGCGAATCGCTGAAAAAGGCCGCAACGGAACGAACATTTAAAAAACCGTTCGTGCATACGACCGCTACTGCTATCATTGCTATTTCGACTGGAGTGCCGCTGTTGAGGTCTTCGGTATTACTGCTGCTGTTATTGAAGCCGTCGACCGAGGCGGCTTTAGAGGAAAAGACCAGTGCAAGCCGTGGTTTTAACTTCAACGTAAATTACCCCGCTTGAACGGCCATTAAGCAGGTTTTATTGACTAGATCTTCCTCTCACACATCAAATAGACTTTGGATAAGTTCAGATCGTCGTTTCATGAATTATTAGGGTAATCGATGGATGTCTATTAAAGATGGAAAGATAGAACTCCAACGTGTACAGGGTGATTACAGCCCTGCAAAGCGGTCTTTTAACCAGGCTTAAAACAGAGGATCTTAAGAATGGATAAAATTTCCGCAAAAAATCGCCGCCATTTGTAATTCTACTACAGTAAAACCACCAACTAGGCCTTTGAAAAGAAATTCTGCTGTTTATGATCGAGATGGTTCATCAGAACAAATGGCCGAAAGGTAATTCTAGTGCATTCGCTGTGGAAATTTCGATGTAAAACACGATTTTTGTAGCAGTTGTCTAATTACAAAAATTTAATAAAATTATTGCGAAACATAAGCAAAACAGACACACGAGTAGCCACAACATTGCTAAACAACACCAGAGAGTTCTTTCGTCAAAGAGTTTAAACAAACGTGGTGAAAAATCAACTACACACGACAATAATGTGTGAATGAAAGAAGAACAGAAAAAACAGAGAAATACGCTTCATAACCTGTGGCAAAGGCTAGAATGACGCTATAGAAATATGTGTTTAATGGGACTAGATAGGAAGCGTACATTACGAGTTGCTATTGTTTGGAAAACGGTCGATTCGGACTTCTGCTGTCAACAGCTGATAAAATTACACCGAGCCATTGACAAAAATCAACCGGTAATAGTGAACAGAAGAGGCGTTGTTTCTCTACCATTGCGATGCCAGATGACATTCGCCTTTTACTAGCCGGCAAAAATTGAGAAAACTTGGATACGAAGTTTTTATGCGTACACCGGGTTTTGTACAAGCAGACTGTTATCTGTTTCGATCTCTGCAGAACTGCTTTAATTACGCTAATTTAGTTTCAATGGATGTGTGCAAAAATATATTGCTACAATTTTTCGCGGAAAAGCCCCAGAAGCTCTGGTATTACTACAAAAATGGCAGAAAATCGTCGATAGAGACGGTACATATTTAGTGTAGTAATATTATTCAAAAGTATAAAAAATATTTGTCTGTACTTCGGTTTAAATTCAGTGAACAGCTTTTCGATAACTTAGTATATGCGGGACGAATCCTATGGGTTAGTGCAGCAAGGGCTTTCTAATATCTGAAGTTAACTTTATCGTAAAATACATCGTATCTTCCAATAAAGTATTATATAATTCTTGAGAATAACTTGTAGAAACGAAGCTTGGGGTAACTAATCGCCACCACGCTAACTGCATTCAAGTTCTATTGCAATGGCCTTGGGGTATTAGACAAACCGCTGCCAAATTCCAATTTCGTTAATGTTGTAAGCAAACATACAACTGCGGTCTGCATGTTTTCTCATTGAGCTTGAGTCTGCTTATCAGAAAATCTTTTTGACAAATAAATCGATCTAAAATTACTGACATCGCAAAATAATCTTCTTTTGAAAATGGGGATCATTTGTCCTGATAAGGATTGGCTCAATTTTTCTTTGATAATAGTCGAATAACATGGTTATCCCTAAATTGAAATAAGAGATAACGTCTCTAGGGATCATTGACGGCGGAATAAAGCCGCCGGTATCGTCGTCGAAAACCTGGTAATAAAATATTGAAGATTTCGTAAAACTACTTGAGATCAACGAATGAGCTCTATCTATGGCTTTGGTCAGCGGTTGCGTGTCAAAAATAGCAACGTACACCACTAATAGAGACACGTATCTATCAAATGAAAGCTGAACATATAAGGTATCAAAGAAATGACCGATAAGCGTTCCATGGCAAAGTCAACCACGAGATTAAGTCTCTTTATTATACCTCGACGTGTTGATTTTCTAGGATACCTCGTTACTCTTAGCATAAGCTTGTATGTCGGACATAGATAAGTTCAAAATCAAATCTTCTTATGTCATTCTGACGGCAAGACGCAATAGGCGAGATGCTCTGTGAAACTAAGTTGACTATAAGTTTTAACTCTTGATTACAAAGTCCTCTGCGGTTTTGAGTAGGGAAGGTTTGTCGTTGATGTAGTACACTACAGACAATGTAGGTAGCATCCGTCGTCTGACACACAAATCGATCGAACTGCAACTACTTTTTACCCGAAGATTTGGCGGCAGCAGTAGCTATGAGAAAAAAAACTCGTTTTTTAGGATCAATCAGTCAATCTCAATTGGCATACAGTTTCTATTGCTGTATTATCATATCAGTATGTACGAAACGTATAGTAGTTTTGCAGTTTTGTTCTAGAAAAAAGTATCATTCATTAAAATCTAACAGGCATCAGCATTGCTCGTTCGGCGCTTATGGCCGCATTAACGTATGTCAAATCGTAGCGGAAATGAGGCAGGATCTAATAGTGTTACTGGTGGTGGGATATAACTTATCCAACTATAGTTGTTCCTGACGAACGGATCAGAACTGTTGTGCTACATCAGTACACTATACACGTATAGTATATGCGGAATTCTGTACAAGATCTCACATTCGATTATTCTCCGAATCTAAAACTATGCTGTTTGTAAGTTATCTAAAGCTCTAAGTTTGTAAACGTCCAGGGTTTTCCTGAACGAATGATAGGTCGCCTATAGTAAATTGAAAAAATCGGCTCGTCTAAGATGAAAAGGGGAAAGATGTTTTGAAGTTATCATAGTTATGAAATGATCGTTTGTCTATTATTTTTCTTATTTTAGACATTGTGTCCCGTAATACTTGAAGGCTTGCTAGCCCCTGGTCGTACAGGTACTGTTGAATATTACGGTAGCAACTATATCTATCGCTAATGTTACAGGCAGTATGAGTTGTTTTCATCAAGCATTTTAGCTTTTCGAAAGCGAAGCATTGTTGAATGTTATTACTCGTTTATTACAATACGTGTACACGAGGATTTTTCAAATTATCTGAGCGAACTAATCTAAACGCCTGAGTCATCATCGCTCCAAAAAGACCAAATATATTTGCACGGTGCATTTAACGCTTTTCCGTTACACCTTTTTCTACTTAGGCAGACCTCTTCTAGTTTGGTATATCGGTATGGTAGAGCTTGAACCAGCGAGTCTTGACTTCCCTATCCGAAAGGGATTTAGCTCTACGAATTTCCGCATCGAAAATTTTCGAGCCTTCTTCGGATCATACGCTTTAATAACACCTTTCACAACTCAGCATTTTTTGTCTCCCGCTGTCTGTCCCGTTTCTACACTTGGCCATAACATGCCATATATTTTCAAACATTGTCGACTACAAAACTTTAATTCCGTGCCGACCTACTTTGACGTATTCCGTTGATTCAAGTGACCGTGAAAGGTACATACAGCGCAGCATATTTCAAAGGGCACTAGAAATAGTGACCTCTAATCCATTTTGCAAAAAGAGTTTGCCCGGCGTGCTGTGTAGACATGTACGAGCAATAATAG
Source organism: Varroa destructor (assembly GCF_002443255.2). Lineage (NCBI taxonomy): Eukaryota > Metazoa > Arthropoda > Arachnida > Mesostigmata > Varroidae > Varroa > Varroa destructor. The sequence continues at coordinate 53,325,168 of NW_019211454.1, read as the reverse complement.
ACACTTTTATGCATGACAACAAGCACCTCAAGACAAAGTAGGCCATGTCATGGCAAGCGGGAAACTGCGTAAATCGGTTTGAGCCGAGCAAGCGCGGGCTAAACTGAACCGAACTATCTGCAGCACTGGAGCTCTGTAGCCGCAGATGGACAAGGCAAATAAACTGAATCAGGTAACTTTGGGCGACCAAATTGAAGTCCTGCCAACCAGCATGCGGCCAATACCAACTCAGCGTTGGGATAGCATTTGCCAGAAAGCATTGCTTCAGACGTTAGCTCACTCTAGCTCGACTGCAAGGTTGAAAGCTTGTGAAAATTGGGGTGAACAGCAAGCGGGTAGCTAGGGGGTGGCGAAGACGGATACAGGACACAGCAGTGCCAAATGCCTTCGAGGCTAGTTCGCCAGAGCCCGCCAACACGACAGGCTGGACGATGCCACAACTTTCAGTGTCAAAGCTGACGCATGCTGCTACTGGGTGAAGGCAGGCGGCGGACAAAACGCTAACGCTGTTCCGTGATATGGACATAGATGTCCAGAAAACTGACACACGCCGTCTTGACAGCCAAGCCTGCCATTGCTACCCCGTTGCAGCCCCCGGCCATCGCCGGCTTGTAAATTCAAGTCAAAATCACATGAGGCTCGGCTGATGCCCGATTGTGGTGATGCCGAGGAGAGTGAGCGAAGTGGCAGCGAGTAGGAGGCGTCGAAGCCATCTGTCCAACCTATATTCCCATATGTTGCTGGAATTCGGCCAGCCAACCTTGGACAGAGCAGAGATGACGTTCTGAAGTGGAGTCACGGAAAAAAGAGTGAGAGAGAAATTTTATGGGTATACAAGCTTGAGTAAAATTAACAGCGCAAATGCCAAGCTTATAATATTATTGAAAATTGTTCGAAACGATATTTTTTTGCTATAATATATAATAGAAATCTAGATGCCATTGATGTTTGCGAGCGCATCTGTTCTGTGCTTATAACAAACGTGCAGTAGGCTAATAATAATTAAAGAGATTCAAGGAGAGTTTAAGGTTCTCGCCAAAGATGCCTGCAAAAGGAAGATAAGCTAGAATTCTTAAGGATGATCGTCAGCGTTTTTCAGCGATAGTTCCGTTGTGCGACTGTACAATTCACAGGAATACTGAAAGCGGTCCATTTTTGTGCGTTTCCACTGAATGCTGCGACCACACAGTAAGGGTATATAAGAGGAGCCATAGAGGAGAAACGGCACGCAAATTTTTAAAACTCATTATTTAATCGTATCCACGATCTATTATCGTTCCAGCGTACTTACATAATACAATATTAAATGCTGGTAGCCCTGAGGTTAGTATATGTAAGGACATATTAGGTCATAACAAAATTGCATAACTATTGAGCTCAAGTGTCTCTTTCAAATGCGCATAGGTTAGCTATTAAGCCCAGACTAGATTACAAATAATGATCTTGTCTTTCAGTGATACAGAACTTTTCGTTCTTTTTATCATACGCCATTATAGAACGACGTTCCGGTTTGCGCCTATTCGATGATGCCACGCGAATATCGAATAGGCCAAAAAGACAAATATTGACGGGATATTTAAAGAAGGGCCCGTGGCAGGGCTTAGTAAAGAACACGGTAGATCTGAAACATCGGCTTGAGACTTGTGCCTGTGTTTATGGAAAAACAAAGACCGAGCCGACTTCTTCCAAGTGAATCACAACCGAGAAGACTTTCTGACTGGGTGTTTCAGAGACTGCCATCTCCAACCCCTCAACTAGAATACTATAGGTCGCTGCTTTCAATGCGTTTACAATCCAGCGAGCTTTTTCTTCTAGTAAGAAACACAAAGAGAAAGTCAGCTACGCATAGGAAAGCATCAGGTAAAGAGGGTCTGTCGGCCACCCGAAGCGTCCGGCTTTCGGAAACAGGACGAGCGATATCCACCGATGGCTTTAGAATACTGTTTGTAAGGTGAGTGTTGTGATATTGGACGCAATGTGATGCACGCCCAGAGAAAACATCCTATGGCATTGGGTTCTCAAGATAACGGGTACTAGACGTACGCTACAAAAGTGACAGCCCCATTGACAGGATGTGCTGCCTACCTCAACACGGAGGGGGACTACGAGCAATGCAATCGGATGCACGGTAGGCCAAACCAAAAAACGCTGATCAGCATTGGCGGCATTGCCATACCTATCCGTATAACGTTTGTCCCAAAGCCGAAGGCCATAGCAGCGATATCCGCAGTAGCAACAGTAAGAGGGTTCATTTCTTTGCAGTTGTTCCATAGCAATCTTCTGTATCTTACTGATCCAACTATAATTTTGCCTCCTTCTACGATTCGCTTCCTGTGCCTTTATTTCCTATAATATATACTCACTAATGGATACTCCGGTGAATTATGTAGCAATAAGTACCACCATCCAGTGTCGTCATCAGCGTAGTGTCACAGACCGTGGCGGCGTTTCTTATAAGCCTCGACCAAACGATCTTCCGATAAAGTCGTCCGTATAGAGGCGACGGGTTAGCTGAAGTTTGATGCAGTTGGCACGCACGTATGCCAAATTATAAGCTAGTCGAAACGATCATGTCTGAGGAAGACGAGCTCCAAGATTACGATTCTACTCAGTCTTTTCTGTGTACAGATGGAAACGCATTGATACAAGGCGGCGTATATGTCATAACCGTTATTCCGCCTGGCTACATTCAAATTTCAACACTTCACATGATAAGTCTGTTTTGTGTGAAATCTCGATAAGCCGGCAACCGTCAAACGAGGATCGTATAACAAATACTCTAGCAAAATTTCATGGTACTTTTAATACATTCGACGAATGCATACCATATGCACGTATGTGTCTCTTTTCAAATAAAACTACAAAAAACCCTAAATGTTCTATGAGCCGACCTTGCGTGCAATTCGTTCCAAGAATAAGCGTAGTAACTGTCAATCAATTATAGATTTAGTGTTACTTTGCAGACTTTTAGCCATTTGAGCTTTAGTTATGTGAATTAGCTATAGATTGCAACGCCAATTCGATATGTGTCTAGAAAGCGAGATCGTAGCTTAATGAATGAAGCTTTTACAAATTTTAATATCGTAGGTAATTTACGTATTTTATCGCAGGTAATTTGATCAAAAATTAATCTCAAATCGTCAACAACTAGCGATCAAATCGACGTTCAAAAGGCCCTCCCACCCTTTGTTTAGTCTACCTTAGCTAAATATTTTCTTCAAGCGTATGAAGAACTACGAAACAGTTTAGTTGACACATTTGCGAGATATAGATGGTCATTCTTGAATGAAAAGGCTCCAGTTTCGTTTAAATTATCAATCGAAGATAAACTCCAAAGCTATCTTATTCGGCCATAAACTAACAATCACAAATATCTTTGACTGTTGCACTATCAGCTTATTTGATAGACCATTTGGTTTGTTGTAATCCGTCCAGCGCACGCCTGTCCATTGTACCGACTGAATAATTTAACCTATAAATCCTCGAAACTGTGTTAGTTACAAGTTTTTCCGCCAGGTGTACATTTGACCGTTTAGCATCCATTTTCGTACTTCTAGAATCGCCTAACACTTTTCTTTATCGGTATATCTTATTTGTTGTTCTAAATATCTCGTCGTACACGGCTTCATTCCTTTGAGAGATTATGTGCATAAACGCAGCCTTGTTCAGGCCTATGTAGTACTCTAGGCGATTCGACCGCAGTATATACGGATTTCCGCATCATTCGCTATTGTTTCGCGCTAAATTTCATACGCATCAACATCCGACATCATTTTGACACGAATCAACTCCCTTCTCATTATGGCCACATTGCGGGGATATCTCTGGATCGGCAGTAATAAATGTTCTCCACGCGGAATAGTGAACTTTTAGTAACAGACAGGCCGCAACAAGAAAGGCAGTACGAGTGTTCAGTCACTGTTCCTGTTTTATATGTAAGACACCCCATACATTTGAGCCGTCCTTCGCACTCTGGTGAAACCGGAAAAGTGAAAAAAAGATCGACTCGAAGCAATCGACAAAGTGGCTCTAGCATTTTGTTTTAGATAGACGTGGCGATATCCACAGTTGCCACAGTCAAAAGGTAGAAATTGGGGTAAAAAAGAAGCTCGGATATCGAGAAGATCTAGGAGCTGCAGACGATTTGATGTTGGTGCATTAGTCCCCAGGGAGGTCTTTCGGGATGAAGAAGGTATGATATACGAAGTAGGACACAGCAAAAGTGGCCTGCCGGCGGCCCGGGTGGAAGCCTATGAGCAGAGCCTTTTGAAGGGGGGTCGACCGTGGCTACTAGTCGAGACTAGGCAACGCTTGACTGTCACTATCAAAGGGCTCACCTAGGTAGATGCCTACCCGATGTGTACAGAAATGAAGGGAGTAGCAAGCAAGAAAATGTATGAAAGGGCCATGGAAAAGTGTTTAGCTACCTATGGGTTTGTATATAATAAATGGAACAAGATGAGGTAGAAGAGAATCTGTAGCTTATGTTTCACTGTTTTCTTGCATGCGCGATGCTGGAGATTCGCGATAAAGGAATAACGGGAGCGGTGACCGCAGCGGCAGTGGCAATGACGATAGTGCTGGTTGCAGTCGGTGTCGGCATCAGCGGGGCGGCTGAGCGGGGCAATTCATTGGCTGGGTGCTAAATAATAGCACGCGTACTTCAACCGACTACGTTTTTCCCTCGCTAATATGGAGCGCAGTTGCTGTTACTTCAGCTTCCTTAAACGTCGAGTCAATTTACCACCGACTGTTGTGTGCGATTGTACCTCTTCTAACGACACAGCGGGACCGCCCCTTACATTCAAGGGTAAACTCACCTCAACGGAAATGGGTGACCAGTCGCCACTGGTACCAACGGCATCAGCCAACTAGCTACCGGTCAATGCTGCGAATAAGGGCAACAGTACTAGGAGGTCTTCGGGACGAGAAGACAAAGTGGAGCTCGTTCATTCGTGCTGTGGGAGTAGTGTCAATGCGTAGTGCGATCTGATAATCACAAAAGCACAAAGATGTATTGACACCGAAGAGCCAGCATGCCGCCTGCACGAAGGCTTTGCTCTTGGGAGCTCCTCGTACGTCGACCGATCTACCATGGCTCGTCTCTTGCCTCTTGCTTTAAACCAGCTAGCCTTTTTCCTCGCCCACCACGGAAAGGTATGGCAGTTCGTCCAATTTGCTTTTGGCCGTTCAAAAACGAGGCTGATAAAAGCGAACGGGACAGTGTATATGCAAGATGTCTAAGGATGGGCTGCCAAAACGTTGTGGACTTGTCGCGAAGGGTCTTTGCATCAAGCCGTCAGGTCAGCGACAACAGCAGCGAAGTTAAATAAACTGTTGTGTGTGCCTATTTTTTGTGCTTTTGGTCAAATTACAAAGTATCTATCCTAGGTTCGAAAACCCATGATTATCTTCTCACTACTCTACTTCTTGTGTTCATAATCTAAGCAATCAATCATATAACTGATGTCTGCGAAGATGCTATTTTTGATTTACATGAAAATACACAAGCTGTATATAACAGATTTAAAGGCTAATGAAATTAGTACTTAACGCAAATAGTAGTGAAGATCGTAAATTGAATACGCCGCCATCCAAGAGATTTTGGAGCAGCAAGAGTACACTGCGCACATGCGCTGACCTTCTCGAGGAGGGAGTTACCTATGTATGGAATAGTACTATATGCCACTGACATTATACTGGTTAGTTAATAAAAAGAAACCTTTCTAATAATACCAGTAATAGTCAGGCAACCTTTAACAGGAAAAGAGTAAATGAAGGATAGCAGATAAAATGATACAATTGGGGAAACACAATTTTACTTTTCGTTTTTTATAATCTGCGCCACATAGCTCACAAGCATTGTGTTTTTATTAATACATCTAGAGCATTTAGTGTACAATGCGTATTTGCTGTTTTGCGTTATGACCATGCGGTCTATTTTTTGCTAGAAATAATATTTTCAAGAACCTTTTCTCCTCTTCCAGTAACGAAGTAGCAGGTAGCAATTCTATTAAATGGGCCAAAGCTTTCTTGTTGATCCTAGCTGGCTAGTTTGCCCTTCGCTCTGTCTGCAATAACACAACACGATATTCGAACAATCGAACGCAGAAGCGACGAAGGGACGGACGGGAAGATGAGCGGTCAACTGGGCTGGGCAGAAGATAAGCCATTCACACATACAGCGAACGACAGGGAGAAAGTGACTTAAGGGAAAACCTCTACGCGTAGCTAATATCTTCCCATTGCAAGTTACATTGTCATTTTCCTGGTCTCAGGAGAGTATTTCTGTCTGAATTGCTAGAAGACATCTTCGTCGAGCTATTTACCTGGGACACCCCGCGTATTGCAGCTTTCGCTAGCCTCTCTGCCGTTTGCGGTTCGTCGCCCCCGTTCTTTAACCATACCGGCCATCTACAAGCCTCCTATCGCCGACAGGCCAGACGGGTCGACAGGTTCCATAACAGCTGTTAAGGTGCCGACCGATAGTAGAACTCGATTCTTTGGCGCTCCTTTTCCTCCGACCCATTTGTTAAAGCTGTTTAACATCACAGTGCCGCTCTGAATGAAATAGTTTTGTGCACGTCCACCTCGTGAACAAGTGACGATATCTGTGAATTCCAGTATGAAAACGAAGCTATTTTACAATTGACTGTAAACGATATGTAAATGACAAACGACGCGGCATTTCACGCAAATTATACGCATGTACTCAATAAACAAATGATTTTCATATTTTCTGGAGAGAAGCAGATAATTTAGCATTATAACATTTTGTTAATATTGTGTATGAAAAAGCCATATTTACAATATGTGACACACTCCTGTGGCCTCACCGGAAAGGGTAATGCGTATTCTGTTTAATTGAATATTCAATATTTTTCAGTCAGGTGCGCTTGATACGCTAAACTTAGCATCTAAAAAACTTTGCTCATTCTTAGAACGGAAATGCATTGGTTTCAAGTTTTAAGTATAAGCTATCACCTGTTACAAATGTTGTCCATTGACTGTTGTACCATAGTATGCGATACTATGTTGTCGCTTCAAGTCGCAGATGAGGGCAATATTGGTTACAATATCTGACATCTGCATGTTTCTATGCAGTGTACTGCCTGTCTCGATTTCTTCGTATCACTCGTCGGTCTCTCTTTTTCTGTCGCTTTCGTTTACGTGCTTATTCCTCTGTTTCGTTGTGTCTTTGGGGTAGCTGTCCAACAGCAGGAAAACGAGGTCACAGAGAAAAGAGATGTACCAGGCCACATGCCGAAAATGGTCCCTGTGTGCTGCCTGTTCGCCACACCCCTGTATACCTAGCTCTTCTTTTTCGCTACACACACACCCACTATGGGTATTCAGTATTGGCTGAAGATTACGACCGTCGTCGCTAGCACAATATCTTTGGCCCATGGCGCATCTTTCTTATTTCTTCTCATCACCCCCATGACGTCGTGGTAATCTTCTTTGGCTCTTCATAGTCTCCTTTCTCATCTCAGCATCGTAGTCCTAGTCCTTCTATCCCATATCGGCTCGCACAGGCCAACCAGCTCAACACTCCGATCACTCCTTCAGAAATCCAGCTACTCCAAAGCTAGATGCAACTGTGTATGATGTTGTGTACTGAGTTTATGGTAGCTTGCGCACATGTTGTTGTTGATACTGTTGTTGTTGCTGCCGTTTCTGTTGCTGTCGCTGCTGCTACTATTGCTGATAATGTTGATTATGAGGACGGTGTTGATGGTGATGCTACTAGTTGTTTTCTCGAAGGCGCTAGCGGCAAAACGTACAAATGTGCTCCGGTCTCGCTGTGGCCTGGCCTGGCCTGGCTCAGCCTACCGCAGACTGGCAAACAAATCGCCTCCTACAGCGACGCAGCCTGTGTCCGCAATGACATGGCAATACTCGGTAGTAATGTAGCAGTACGGCTGCAAATGAACATCCTCCTGCTTTCACGTACGCTCACCTTTCTGCTCCCTTCTCATAAGCCTTATTCGCCGTCTCTTTGTTTGTGCTTTTCGCCGCTTACTCTTCCTTCCTCGCACGTTCGCTCACTGACTCTCGTCTCTATGCCTTCTGCCGCCGCTGGTGGCATATATATATATATATGCCACCAGTATATATATACGTATATATATATATATATATATATATATATATATATATACGTATATATATAGATATTATTCCGTATCTACTTTTTGTGCTATTTCCGTCTGCGAAAAAGGATATCAGAAGCTAAGGCCAACTAGGACTGGACAAAGCTAGACCCGGCATTCGGAAGGCTCTTCCAGCTGCGTGCCCACGGCCCGTGGTCTCACAGAGCGAGCGTCGAGGACCCCCCTTCAGCGGTCCTTGGGACCCTTCTTCTCACTTTACTCCTCGCTAGCGTCCTTCCCTTTAGGGCCATTGCAGCTCACGTCGTCATTCACCTAATTGTATGTTCGTATGACTGTCTATCCGTCCGTTCATCTGTCTGCCTGGCCGAGCCTCTATGAGAGCATATGTATGTTAGCATAATATGGTGTGTTTGTGTGTAGCCCGTTTTGTATGTGGTACGTCACTTTATGCTGCTGCAATAGAAAGCATGCGCGCTATTCATATGCCTCCTTCAGCGGCAGTGCGGAAAGCAGGCAGCAGAAACAAGGAATTGAAACGAAGGATAGCTAAGGGCCGCTAGGTTGTAGCTGGTAACTGCACACGACTGCTGACACCAACTGTCCCCCTTTGCTGCTGCTGCTAAAACCGTTAGTGATAACGCTTATTGTCCTGATGCATATTATTTTTCCTCTACTTTATTTTCCTGAATATTCTGTGTCGTCAACGTCGTCTTCTTCTCGTTCTTACATTCGCTTTTCGAGTCTTGTTCTCCTTTTGCTCGTATGACTTCTCTCAGCCTGCGCTTCATCGGTCTGCCTAAGTTCGTGCAGCTGACGAAAAACAGCTTGTATGTTTATATCCTACAGACGACTCATTAATGGACTTCGCTACTTTTCTTAAAGCCTGTTCAACTGTTTTCTTAGCTTCCTCGGTTAACTTTCGCAGAACTAACGCTGCACTAGCAATAGTATTTTAAAAAGGTGTTACCTTCCGTTTCTCTGCTAACATTGGCTCCGAACGGGACGACGAAACCCTTTTGCGGCGGGTCGCAGGTACGTTAGCAAGAAAAAAGCTGGCCACTAAAAAGTTCCACTGCGATGCTACTTCAGCAGCAGTATTACGGTTCACATGCGAAGTTAGCGTCACCATCATCAGCACTACATCCAGCACTGATGCTTCTATTGTCAGGACCGTAACGATTCTAACAACAGGCTAAGTTCGACCGGTGCGGCAGCTCAAAACGCACAAAGGAAGCTGACAAATTTCAACTATTTAAATAGACAATCCTCTTCTTATGTAAATTCGAAAGACGAACCAATGCGACGCGTTGCTAACAAACGGATCACCACAAGTTGATTGATTTGTCTTATAATAAAAATTATATAATAGCATTACTAAAATAGCAGCTTCTAGCAGCTCACTGTCGAAGCCGTCGTTCCTACAGCACTTTCCATTGGCTTAACCTTGACAGAACAATGCGACTGTTCGAACAAAAAGTCGTTGGCCACCGTGATGTTTGCTTGAAGTAGAAACGAGGATTGTATTTGTTTTGCGAACTCGCCGCTTGATTGGCCATGTTAATATGGTAAGCGAGTACGCGTGCTTTTAGAAAAGAGAAAAATGCGAGAGTCCTGAGGAAAGGTCTGAGTCAGTTGAGATACAGGCCAAGTGAAGACAGGGGCGTTGCTGAAAAGATCATATTATGAACCTTTGAGGCAGCACCAACAGATTTAGAAGGGAGCAACTGTCAGTTGTGTTATGTCAAGCCCAGTTCACACGAGGCGTGTCAGTCACGGGCATCACGTAACAGAGAGTCTATCACGGACGACCTTTCGTCACGCTTTTTCCGATCGACACTACTCGTACATTCGCACAATATGTCCGCTTGATGTTACCATCCATTACTTAGTTCAAATCGAGGGAATTTATACAGCTTGTTTCATTCCAACTTCATTTCGCCTCTTTTTTTTGAGTCTTTTTTTTAAAAAAAAAAGCTTTTTTAAAAAGCACGATACGACCAGTTGAGTCGAGTTAGGGAATTTTACTTCCGTGCCGACTACAGCTACAAACGTTGCAGTTTCTAAAGAGGCAATAAATAATGAAAAAAACAGAAACAACTGGATGATTAACGTGGGCATTTCTAGCGTTTGCCTTCTGCGACCTTTCCGGGTGATACCGAAAAGCAAGAAGCATTGCTTTTCAGAATTGCCTGAACATCTGGTGGCAAAAAAATGTCAGAAAGTGAAGGCACGATAGACGAATTGGTTCAGCAGTAAGCAGGTTAGAAAGTTAGCCGCAAAGAGAGGTGGGACGAAGGATGAGAACAGATTCTGCCCTAACGACAACATGGGCAGGCTCCCCTGCGCTAAGACAGACATCCCCTTAGCCTGCTTATGCACAAACGCATAGAATAAGGAATTCTAAAGAGCAGTACTATGAACTATTCGACTATAGCAACAAACGGAAATTCCAAATATTTGCGACCGTTTCGTGTGCTTGATAGTTAATTGTAGGTGACTTCTGCAATATGCCGGTAGTAACTTTCAGAACCGGAAAGTCGTCCTGGAAACCAACATTAGATCAAATTTTCCTTGCCTGCCTTAAGGTCACACCTCTTAATATCATATATACGTGTTGAAACCCACAGAACTATATAAAAAATGTATCACTGTTGCTGTGCCTTTTGGCTCTCACCAGGGCCGTGTATTTACAGGGATACAGTATAGAAAACGCTCGCATACCCCAATAAAGGAAACAGGACATGGCAAGGGCGAAATGCTATTTTGGCCACCACTACTTGACTTTACAACCGATGTTGACCTTATTGAAGTAACTACACGGAATCAAAAACAGAAGATGCCGAACCTTCAACACGTGCTTATTGTATTACCTATGTATCGCGAGCTTGATAGGTTTCCAAGGGACAGAATGAAAGCTTTCTAAAATTAGGGTTATTATCTAGCACACTGCCTGTATTTGTACGTTTAATAAACATGCTATAAAGCCGTGGTAGGTTTCTTAAAGAAAATCTGTCTCTACATTCGCTTTAAAAATAGCGTTTGCTGTGTTCCGGAAAATAGTAGCGCATCACATAAATACCAATAGCAAACAAGAGGCACGTATTTCATTCATCACCACCCTTGCCGTTCTGTAAATCATTTGGTTTCTTCGTGTGCTTAGCGCTTAGTGTTCATATATCTTGCACCTAACAAAATTGTCGCTCCTGTTATGTGCTATCCAGTCGTTCATTCTGCTAGCAATAGAAACTCATCGCAAAATTAGGCTCCACAAATCCGTATTCTCATCTTCTATTATTAGGCGGTAAGTGTGCATCGTGGATCGTCACCTAGATAGTGGCAAAGCACGCGTCTATCTAAGATCATCGGCGGTACAGTCAGTAGTGGGCAGGCGAGTCCCGCTAGACCTAGAGGACGTCAAACATCTAGTGGGTCAGAAACTACCGTCAGCCACTTCCACCACTAACTTCCGACAGATCGACTGCTTTCATGCCACCCGCGAAGCTTTAGAGCTCTCGCAGAGTTCGCAATTAGCACATAGTCAGCGCCCATCCCCGCGTTAGTTCTGCCCCAGCCTTTACTCCCACCTATCTTCAGCTCTAACTTTAAGGGCGATTTCATTCTCGGGTAAAACCCATTCGTAACCAAGCGCCCAAACAGTCCTAAAATTCAAGCAGTTCAGGACACGTCCGATATTCTTTAACTCTGGTCCAATTCAAAGCTACTGTATCGTCCCTAAGCACAGTCATTGTCTTAGCAGTTTGTTTCCGTCTGCGCAGGAGTCAAAGGGATTATTCGGTCCATCGGTAGTTCATCATCGCCTATCATCATATAACGTAAAGTGAGTTCCGTGGCTGGCGACTATTAACTAGTGATTTGGCAATGGCAGCGGAACCCTGGCATCTTTGCCAACAAAATCGACGCCCCTATATAGATTAATACGACGACTATATTGCGTCGAAAAAATCTCTCTGATGAAAGGAAAAGATGAATTGTTCTCGCTGATGACACGCAGCCCCGCTGCCGCGTGGCAAAATAACCTGTGTCAATGCTGTAAAACCAGCTATCATGGATGCCGTATTGGAACTGATTATGTGGCCTCGAATGTTACCATACGGCCACTTACTAATATGTACGAACAAGTCTGAGGACTTCAGTTGATCGGTTAATGCTATAAAAACGTTCGATTTCGTTTGGCTTCGGCTCAGTCTTGTTAGCATTCGGGTAACAATATATATGTTTTTATTTTGTGCAAAGTGTGTTAGACACATTTTTACATCGCGCCCTGTAAATTTAATAACTTAACTCTTAAGTTCTCATGGTGACTCCTGTCGAATTATGGCACCGATGAAGAACTTTATGAAATACCAAGCTTGCGACAGCGAAACGCTTCTGAAAATATTAAAGAATATTTGCCAAAAAAGACTTTGATGTTCATATGTATGGTAGGTTTTTTACGCCTTTAGCTTCTTTTTCATCTTGTCTTAATTCCTAGGGGTTACTATATGGCTGACGGGGTGATACAATATAATTTTAAAGGTGTTGTTTGTATCTTGGAAAGCCAAAGAGCATTTATATGAAGATAGTGCCCAAAAACTAACCTATGACAGACACATAACCATGATGCTAGATTTCTGAGAAATCCGACATGTCTTAGGAGGAAAAAACTACGTTTTTTTGTGCTTACCTCTATTGCTTATGAAGGTAGATCACAAAGTAGTACTACCCCCAAAGTCGCTCTTTAGGTTCTGATAATTCAGTTGTTAGCTTGATGTCCTCGAGTAGCGTGGAAATTGACGGCTTTAATTGTAACTAACAACATTGTCTCCACAGATTTAAACCTCAGTAACTAATCGACGATCTGATCAAAAGATGGCTCAATGACGTTTTTGAAAAAACAAAATAATTTACATGCACGCACTTCGTTGATGTTTAAAGCTCAAAAGTTTGACTTTGCTGCACTGAACATTGCACATTTGTAGACAATGATAGATAGTGTGAATGTAGTTGATGTGAAATAAGCAACCGAATAAGTGATCTCTGCGTTCGTAAATCTTGCCTAGGAGTTGTTTGGGCCTGCTTATATTCTCTCTGTATCTCACATACTCCACACTTTTATATACTTAAAATAAATAAACACACACGAAAAAATGCAGTTTTCTCATGTATGTATAATATTACCTTATACAAAAAATAGCCAATTCCCGAGAGTGGACATTGTATATTTACGGAATGAGCATTTCGTACAACATTATCGCTAGTTATCACAATGCCAATACGAAAACCAATGGATTCAATTTCGCACAAAGAGACACGCGTGTATAAGGAACAACAGCTGGACAGTGTTTATAAAAATAAATCTGTCGGACCACATAGCACGCAAATAGGTACAACATATTAAAAAAGCTAGCAAAATGTAAGCGCAGGACCGTTAAGTAATCTCTATCTATATAGCAAGTATCTACAGTAACATTGTTCATCATACATTAGTATCCAATAGTGCTATTATCGAAACCTAACGTGACAGCAGGAACATGAAAAAAACAATATGACTTTGCGTCTAAATAGAGCAAATCGGATCGTTATACCATTCCTATGACAAAATTAATGGCAGAATAGTAGTGGTTCGGCTTGCCTATTATTTGACACAAGGGTCCTTCATAAATTTATGGACTTCCTCAGATGATTAGGCAGGTCCGTTTCCAACGCATATTCCAGTAAAAATCGTTACTATGACAACACGTACGATTTGCATTGAGCTGGAGATTTTAAACGGTGAGAAGTTAGTTCCTTAAATTGGGGCTCGTGTAAGCTGGACAATAGAGTTCCGCCCCACGGTTAGTATGGATAAACGGTGCGAAACATTAACTAAATACTTAATAATCGATCAAAACGCTAATTGCTATTTTCCAGATGCAAAATTAATTTGAAATTCATGAAAATTTCAAAGAAATATTAATTTCGTACTAATCGTGATTGTTCTATGAAACAATTTTCCCTTCGTTTTGTTCTTTATGTGCTAGAAAATCGGATGAAGAGAACACAGTCGCACTAAAAATCATGGGTTGATTAACACTGCTAATTTTTCGAATTTATAAATATTAGTAATTTCAATCACTGTACCCTATAGTATAAGCATGCAAGCAAGTCTGCGATCTCTGTTACATTCAGCGAATTCTATTCGTCGTCTCCCGCTACGTCTCGTTCGATATTCCCCGCACCAGTGAAAGATGAGGAAAGGCATCAAGGTTGTAAGGATTCAGCCTTCATCCCTTAGCCCGGTGTAGAATCACAACATGTCCGTTTCCATTTGGTCTAAATAAAGCCACCTTAGCAAGTCTAGCCTGGCCGCTAGCCCCGGCTCTTCGCTACCTCATACTGTTTGTCTCTTACGAAACTGCTGGTGGTAATGATTTGCCTCCTTTTCCTCGGGGCTTCGTTCATCTTGCCCATTCGTCGCAACACGGATAAGATGGTACGCATCGATTAGCTTGCGAGAAGGCATCTGGACATCGCGCAGAACCCGAGAAACGGATGCCCTATCGCGCCAAAGCAAACCTCTATAACCGTCTGCCGCACCCCTCCAGACCCCGAGTACCGCTCAAAGGCCAACTTTTATGATAGCGTTACCCTCCCATCACGGACATTTAATGGCGAATTGAATCATCTACCTTATCCTCTACCTTCTATATAGCTAGAAAAAAAAATATATATATGGGTTGTAATGTGGACGCTGCCTTTCAGGAACGGCATCGTTTGTCCTGGGGTCGGTCAAACAGAAGGACGTGATTGCACACATATTTCTGTATCTTATTTTTCGTGGGCAAAGCATATTAAATACATACGGTCCTAAATTTACGTGAACAATTAACCGCACTTTCGTAGTGTCGATTTCTATTAAGTTTTCGTTTTACTCTGACAATATAATAGGAGACACTCTATCTCCCAGGCTATTCATTATTGTGTACCACTGTTATCAGTGATTTTATTAATCTATATAGTTATAAATATGATTATTTGCAATAATGGCAAATTGAAATCTATCTTGACGTAACAGTGCCCTATTCAAGTAGATAGGAAGCTCACGGTAAATATTGGAATTATGGCTCGTTCTTTTCAAGGGGACGACTGAGTTCTCGAGCGAGCGTGAGCAAAATGCCACCGACTACCGAAATTACCGGACGCCGAAAACGCACCAGACTCCCATAGTCAGAGTTGCCTCCGTCGTCGACATCTCCGTCTCAGCAGAACACGCAAATTAAGCCAAAAAGAGAGTCGACGAGCTGGCACCCGCTGGTCGGTCCTAAGTGGAAGAATGGAGGCATTCTAAAGATGTAAGGGGAACTCTGTAGGGGTTCACTTTTCTGCTACAAGTGTTTCTGCCATTGCTGCTTTTAGCTCGTGCGTGAGTACTTAGAACTTTGGTGGCTTTCATGGGCCGCCGATCTACATTTTCTCTGTGCGACTCTTCTACTTTCCTGCACTGCTGCTGTATGCACTACATGGCTAAAAATGGCTGGAAGCGTTACTCAAAAGAATACTTTCATATTGGTGAACTTGAGCCTTATCAGGGGATAGGTCATCCATCTCAACATTAGCATGAATATTGCAGTCCTCTCAGTAGTTCGCCTTGTTAGTTTAAAATAATATTATGAACAATTCTTCGTTCAACTATGTCTCTTCAGAGTGTCTCTGGGGGTGACTCAAAAATGTAAAGGTAGCCAAATTTTGTTCCGTTTCTAAAAGTGCTATAATATAACTATATAGTGTTTAGTAGCGAAACAGGAGAATACGTGACTAAGGCAGTAAACTCCGTAATCTAATCCGTTTATCAATTATTACATTTCGATATTTTTTTATATCATCTAACTTATTAAATTCTGACAGTAAAACATCCACTATAACAACAGTAATTAATATAACCTGTAGTGCGACATTTTCAGAAAACACAATTTCTGCATTCACGAAATTACAATAATTTTATCATTTTTTCGCTGAATAAATATTGCTTCCGATAATGGTAATAGTTGAGAACGGACGCTTTCTGCTATTTACACGTATATCCTGTTGTGTGTAGGTATTTTTTTTTTTTTTTCTATATTTTCTCATACGTATGTAAACTAAAATAGAAGCTAATTTTGCATGATTTTTAGAAAAGACAATTGCATTTGATATTTTAGGCATATTAAGGCCGAGTGTTTGAACTCGCTATTTTCCTGCAGTCACTTAATTTCCTATGAAAAGGTACTCTGCTAGCAGAAGCCATCCGATTTGACTGAATTTAGGATAGGTTGCCTACTTCTTTTCGAACGTTGTGCTTTAAATCAAAATAGAATGAGGACGTGACATGACAGAGATTGTTTGCACTGCAAAGTCAATTGATTGATCTACTTGGGAATGCATTTAAGAGCAGTGTTTGTAAGGTGGTACACAAACGTACATGTTAACGACCGTTGCGTATGAAACGAGTGGCTGCATAAGGGATATAGGTGCCGAGCCGTAGTAAAAGCACTAATGTTTTCAATTGTGCTATCGCTTTTAAGCAAGCTACACGTAGCAACAACAGTAATCAACCGTCCGAATGCCCACTTTTGGAATAAACCTCAATTCCAGCTTCCCGCTATGGTAAATACAATGCAGCTTTGTGGAGAAGAGCATGTCTAAAACAGATGTGTAAGGCTTGCACGCGAACCCGCTGGTGTTAGCAGGATTTCTAACCTGTTCAATTTGCGTTTCATAGCGACGGACAACATAGCTCAAAGCGGAGCATTGTGGGTGACTTTTGCCCCACGTCTATTTATCGCATATGATGACGGTTTAATGACGTAACAACGCGAAAACAGCACTACAAATCAATACCTTCAGCATTAGATATTGACCGCTGAGTGCTAGCGGTCTGTCTTTCAGCAGTCGCCAGGGGACCATTAAAACATCAACCCAAGAGAAAGTCTCCAGCATCCGCGATTCTTGAACGACATGATACGAATGCGCATTGTTAACGATGATTGCCTTATTTGCGTTAGTACAAGTTATACTGATCTTAGAGGTACAACGAAGTCACACAGGATCGTATACGGCGGCAGACCCTTGTTAATAATGACGGCCTAATGGTTGACTTCCACAGCCACCCGGACCATTTTTATATCTCGATGAAGTAACCACATTTTGTTTGATTATCTTTCCCAGGAAGGTGCAACTTATACCCGTTTTGCAGCTTTTTTCTTGTTCGCGCTTTTCTCTATTGTCGCATGCATCTAAAAAGCAGGATGGCACGCCCTTTAAGGAAATTATACAGAATATTCTCTTATCTTCACGTGTTTCTACGCAGCTTTGCATTCGAGTCCCTCTCTTGCTTTCCCAGTTGAGTTTCCACGTGTACTTTTGATCTCCGGCACTCCTCAACCCCATTTCTAGAAGGAAAGGAGGCTTCAGTTACGCATGCTGGTTCGCCGGCTTACTTATCCGTTTAGCTTGTGTGGTGCTATATAATGGAATGATCCGTGCAGTATCAGAGATCGTGCCACACCATCAAGGTGCTGCTATTACCGCTACTGCGGGTGGTTGTAGTCATGGCAGAGATGGGGGCGGAGCAAACAGAGAGGCGCTACAAACGCTTTTGCAAGTCGCTTTCGCGTCGTCTATAGAAAGGCTACGATAAGTACCGGCTCGGTGTAGCTGCCGAAGAAAGAAGCAGGCCAGGCTTAAACAATAACAGTAACGTTACCCGCGATACATAATAATATAGAATGTAGACGTCATTGACATCACCATAGTTGCTGTTACTATCCTAAAGACAAGGTGGCACAAAGCGTGGGCTGCGGGATTTCTGCATAGGGCGTGCGAAAAAAGCCACAGCAAAGGACTTCATAAGACTACCACTAAAACTGCACAGCGATGGAGACGGCGATGACAGGGACGACTAAGAAATAAAAGGGCTAGTTTTATCACACCCTGTCCGAGACCTAGTCGGCCAGCTAGTCTGCAGACCTGCAGCTAGGCAATCAACTGGCAAACTATTCCTATCGGATTGCCCGCACAGCGCGCTATGTCTATTACCGGATCGACTTCGCCTTCCTACTGTCATACCGACGTCGGCCTTACTAGACACAAATAAAAAAAGAAGGACCTAACCAGGTAACATGGGCTACTCGACACTTCGACCTCTGGTCCAATCAGTGGCGCCACTCCCTCTTTGACAACGGAATGCCGGTAATTTTTGTCGTCTTAATGGTAGCTTACGATAGCAGTCGCGCAGACGAGGGGGGCAAGCATTCAGAAACTGCTTAGACTTCTTGGCCTTATACTTTGTGAGTATAGCAGTTACCGCATCGAACTGCCAGGTTTTTCTTCTCTCTTCTCATGTCGTGTCCGTAGCTTGACACGAAGGGAACGCATAGACACATACAGCTATAGTCAGCCTTGCAGGCATTTTGGAGGCAATGTCCGTGTAAAGTTGGTATCCCGAATGAAATAATACACTTAGCGAGATTGAGTATTTTTTTCGCTAAAGGACGTTTTACTTACTCGCAAAAACTGTGTCATGTTAATGTGCTATTATTTGGGTTAATGCTGCCACGGTAAGGTGTGTTGTTGATGCTATTTCACATACCTATTATACTTCAACCTATGCATGCTCTTGTATTTGTATCACTCTATTCACGTGTATAGTAAGTGACCACACCGGGCGAGTGCGGTTAAAAATATTACGACCGCCGGAAGTAAAAGCTACGGTGACTTCTATGAATACCACTACCACAGTTATTCATGGTGCATCTCTTTTGATTTGCCGGACAAAACACGTACTAGTAGTTTTCCACATGCAGTCAGGGTTGGCATTAATCTAAAATTGCTTAAATATTTATAAATATATAGTTGAACCAAACGTCTCCTAAGTCAGGGGCGTGGGTATAAGCGGAGTAAAGGTGGCAAGTACTCAGCCTACTCTAGCTAGCTCAAGGGACACTGCCTTATAATAGTGGTCTTTGTCTATTCTTGAAAAATCATTGCATAATCGCCCCTGTGACACTCCCTTCTGCTGCTAGCTGTAACTTTTTTGTAACAGAGGCGAACGCAGCGACAGTTGAATTTTGCCGTTTCGTTCGTACTTTTTTTGCTACCCGTTATTTCTCACCGCCAGCTTCGTCTTCCAGGTTAACCGATTTCTTGGCATTGTTATTGCATAGTCCTCCAAATTGACGAAGGCGTTCCAGAGGGTAACCGTGTACGACGCATCAAGTTCACTTGGGTGGAGCAGAATGAAGGAAAGGTACTTTGATGCACACGACAGCCTTATCTATGGCTTTTAGCAGTACGAGAGCAGTTTAGCTCAAGAGCATCTATGGCAAGGCATATTAGAACATTAGGAGCAGGACGTCAATGGTGAAGTGACGGTGGTTTTTTGAAAGTATGCTATGCGACCCAACCAGCACCAGGTCCTACCACGTCACGGTCTCGCTACAGCCGGCATTGTTGGGCTGTAAGAAAAACGCACGAGAGGAATGTGTACTTACTGCGTTATACGTCGTCCGGTTGTCGTTCATCCTCAACAGTGCGCTTCGTCCCACCCAGGGCAGCAGAGGCCATCATATGAGACATTGCTGTATACAATGTAGTGTGAGTACGCACGTAGATCCCTCGTCAGCTCAAGTCAACGATGGTCGTTCATTCGTTCGTTTCGCGCTGTCCAAACCGGTGCAGACAAGCATTTATCATAAAAACAGCGGAGCTTCTATCAGACCTCTTGTGTCACCACAATCCTTGCCTGAACCACCAACGCTGTACCAGCCCTTTCTGACACCATCCGAGGCCGGCCGCCAGCCTCAACTCACTGTCTGCTTCGGCAAAGCAGTCCCAACGTTCGGCAGTACCGCAGCTTCGAGGTCCCCTAACTGGCGGTTCTCAGGAAACGGGTATTCCCTGGCGAGAATGAACCATATCATCTCGCTGTCGTGCCTTCGAATTAAACTCATTAACCCGGTTCATACATTACCGCACAAGCACGATGAACTAAATCGAGTAAAAGTTGGCCATTTTGCGCCTCGTAGCTTACCCCGTTTTCAGCTGAAAAGCTGGGGAAGTGAATATTCGGGGTGGACGGCCAACGGCATCAGCGACAAACAGCCTCCGGGGAGCAGAACAGGAGATGTGGTATCCAGAAATATGGGCGATATCTTTGAGATAGGCGCCAGGTGACCCTCATCCGGTTCATCTTCTTCACCCCGTCTCGCTGTTCGTACTCACTGCCACAGGCGGCGGGAACCGAGAGGCTTCTGTCTTGCAACAGTCAACTTATTCACCTCTCCGGAGAGTTTTACTGGGAACAGACGAAGGCAACAAGCTGATGTTAAGAGACAAGAAACTACTATTCGTGCGTAGCAGATAGTGTGTTCCGACCTTAACTAGAATGTCAGGTCGACAAATGTCTTGAGCCCTGGCGGTTGGTCATGGATGTGCTGGACATGTGCGCATTTCAAACAAGCACACACGAAGCTATCAGCTTCCTCATATTTGTAATAGAACTCTTTTGCCAATAGATACAAGAAGCTGCTTTTCAAAAGAAAGCAGGTAATTATTTAGGATGCGATATGTCAAGAAAAATTACACTTTATATTTGCCTAGTAAATAATATCACATGTTTGATAGAAATCTTCAAGGTCAAAAATATATGTACGTTACAGGATCGATAGAGCTATGTGGATGAATTTTTGGGTAAATCCTAAAACAGGACAACATTTTGAAGGTATACTTTTTGGAGCAATTCGAATTTCAGTGATTTTATGATCGCCTCCGCTCACACAGTACATGCGGCCCCCTCTTAGTAGTCCGCTTCAATATGACCTTTTCTGCAATTTAGGTGAAAATTTTCCGAATTTATAATCAAGTCAAACAACTAACTGAATTCGAGTGGTTTAGGTACGTTTCAGATAAAGTATTATTGCTTGATTTGAACGGCTTCAATGTTCTTTTATTCGACTCACGTTCCAGTGTACGGCTAGCGCGTTCTTTCTAAGGAGGTTGCGTGGATCTGAACAACGTAAGGTCAAAAGCCGTCTTTGCCTTGCGGTGTTTCTATCGCATGAGTGAGTAGCAGTTTTTACCATTTCTTTTACGCCACTCTACTTCTTATGAAATAGCGGCGCCGGCTTATGTTACATATGCTATACGACCTGGCCTTCACAGTCTCAGCCCGATCGACTGTCGGCTTTGGTTTGTATAGTCAGTTCATATTCAGCCATTCCTATCCACACGGTCGTATTAGACCTGCATTTTCCTTCGACCCTTTCACGCTATTGTCAAAAGAGGACAAACTTTTCGTGATTGCATCTTCAACTATTTTAATAATATTTGTGCGACCCAGACAGCTATGGTATGTTCGTTTATTACACCGGGGATGACACAACTATAATACAACAAGAAACCACCCTATCCGACGACCTGTTCCGGCACTATGCATGATTCGACGTCGGCGACATCCTTCGGCCGAATCCGGCAATATAACAAACCGTAGATGCTGTTGGGAGAGCTGTGGGAACAGATGCAGGTGACATCCTTCATCTCGTATGGGATGCCTGCAGTGCGTAGCACTCGCTCACGCGGTACCAGTATGATTGACACAACAAATTGCTACCGGCGAACTGCCGGAAATTGGCTGCGGTAGATCCTTCTACTCTCTCCCTCTCAGCTTTCTTCGCTTCCTTCTCTCATAGACACCTTTTTACTAGCCTACCAGTCAAAGAGCCATGGTGGATTATGTCATGAAATTCATTGTCAGTCTATCGTATAGCAAATGCAGTTGAACGTCAACGGACAAACAAAGTACCAGTTCAGCTAACGGCCATTTATCCCCTACGGCCGGGTACGTACGTACTCTTGCATTGTATTGAAGACGAAAAGTGTATACTGATGATAAAGGCAGCACAGGCCACCCGGTTGTGTAGGATTAAAGCAATTTGTTCGAAATGAAAGAGGAGACCCAATACGGGTATGCGTAACCATATATATTCTCTTCCATTTCGGGACAAGTCGGGCTCGATTGGGTCGACCCGAATCAGACCTTTAATCGCAGAGTGTGAACTTTCTTAACAAGCCTTCGAGGTTAGAAGATCTAGAGAAATCAATAAGTTCGAAAAGCGCCACCATATGCACAATGATAGTCACAGTAACAGAGTGTACAACTACAAAAACTCTAGGGATACACGTGAGGCGTATGTTGAATTCCGCTATATAATAGGTACTGATGTTATGGTCAACGATGGTTTCGAGTGTCAAATTCGAAGCACTTAATTTTAGTAATAGTAACAGAGGCCCGGAAATTACGCAGTTCGTATAGGGAATTCGTAAACGGAACGGCGAGAGCCTGCCCTAGCAGCGGATAATCTAGGAAACTGCGGCGAAAGACAAGGAGGGGATCTTTCGCTCGCTCATTCACACAACCCCAACCCGTTTTGAATTTTACCTGGCGGCTTCTTGGAGTGTTCCTGTTGTTCCCAACACCATCGGCAATGCCTCGACGCAGCGCCTTCATTCGTATTGTTTCGCTGGTTTGCTGTGTTTCGAACTTTGGGCTGAGTTAAAGATTGATCCCTTTTCTGCATTGGGCGTGAGCACGTAATTACTAGCCGGTCGAAAGAACAAAAGGGAGCAACAAATTCCATTTTTCCTGGCGAAATCCCGACGCGTGCGAAAGTGTGGCGCCGCTCAAACCGGTTCCTTCAAGTTCTTTGCGCGCTGTGTGCTTTTACACACCAATACACCCGCCAACCATCCTACACATGCACACACGTTACATGAGTATGCATGCCGGCCAAAGATCAATCCCGCTTCCCCCTTCAGCTAACTTCCTTCGCTAGAGCTCTTTCGGATTCGTCGCGTAGCTGCGGCATTAGCAGAAGTAGCAGTTCGCGATAGTAGAGCACAGCCAAGGGGCAATGAAACTTGAATACTACGAACAATAGGGCAATCGTTTTGCCGAGAGTTAGCAGGCCTGGGAGTTGTAAGAAGGGCAACGCACACTTCTCATTTAATGCCCGCTGCCGGGATCTTCATTCACTTCCTCGACATCGGATGCGATGGAGGGGCCCCGAAGATCTTCTCGAGATCTGCACTTCTCGACACGCAACTGAACACTACTCGACATCAAATAGGTGGGCGCGCGAGATCGCTTTTCTGACGTTCGCTCGCTCGCAAGCGACAAAGCTCCACTAGTGATGAGGTTACGAGTTACAAAGAAGAGCCCCCCTAGACAAATAACCCTGATACCTCAAGTAGTTTTCTTTACCGAATATGCTTGCGGGGAAGCCAAATTGCTTGCCGCACCCTCATTCTTTATCATTATTACCTAAAATAAAGAGAAACAATAATGGAAAACTCG
Source organism: Varroa destructor (assembly GCF_002443255.2). Taxonomy (NCBI): domain Eukaryota; kingdom Metazoa; phylum Arthropoda; class Arachnida; order Mesostigmata; family Varroidae; genus Varroa; species Varroa destructor. The sequence continues at coordinate 53,301,687 of NW_019211454.1, read as the reverse complement.
TTTGGCCGCTGCAGAAAGCGGAGTATCCATTGGTGATATTGATGAAATCAAATTTTCCTGGTGCAGAAAACTTTACATAGAATTCAAATAAATGCTTGATTTTTTCACACCGTTTTCTGCGATACGACAGTAATGTGCTGATGTGATTTAATGTTAATATAGTATCAATCCAATGGACATATCTCTCAATGTTATGTTACGTAGATTCGATGGACTAGACGGTATATATATAATTCGTTAAGTGAAACCTAATTTATATTCAAAGACGGTTTCTTCATGCAAATGCTGCGATATTACCCGGTACGATTATGCGACACCCATTACGATTCGCCTGTTGTGTTTAGATAAAGTAGAACTTCTATTTGTAGTTTAGCTTCCAAAAACACTATGCAAAATGTAGTGCGAGTAAATGTCAGAGCACGAATGTCAAGAAAATCCCAAGCTTCCTGCTCGGATAAACCCACATGCAGCCAAGTACCAATACTTACCAGACAAGATAGTAAATGGCATAGTTAAAAGGAAAGATTCCCTTTTGCATTCGGCTCGTCATCCGAATTTCTAATCAAATCTCTATCTTTTTGTATATTGAACCTTCAAACAACATGTATCCAGTTTAAAATACCAAGCTGTGACAAGGTTTAAAAAGTCTTTACGCGTACGTCTTTTTTTTACGTCTTTTAAGACAGCGTTGTCTTCACAATACTGAGGACAGTGACAACAAAACAATATTTGGGCGCGAAGCACCGCTGTGGCGCCTTCCTCTTTTTGTATTCGCTTTTTCCTACACCCTCATAGTTCGTTACTCCCCTAGATAGATGACTTGATTCCCACGAGTGCAAACTCGTGAAGCTTCACTTCACTTAGGCACTCGTCCAGGAGTTGCCTCTCTTATTGTCACGCATGTTTGCGTTCAATGCCGCCCGCAGCATGGTCTTTTCGTTTGTCTCTGATCGCTGGTCTCATTCCTGCCGTTCTTCTCATCGAGCGTTACTCTGTTGACGCGTCTGCAGACCCTCGCTATCGGCACATTCGAGTCAGAAAAGCCGTGGCTACAATGTTTGGAAGATCTTTTCTTCGTTGCATTCGTGTGTTGGTTGGTTCAGTGCACTCACCTGCAACGAAACCGAAAGGAGAACGGTATCAGCACATATTTTCACCCACGATTGAGCGATCTACCTAGTGACTGTCCAAACCGTCTCAGCACGTGACTCTCTCCGTCGCACTATTCTTGCCAATGCTAGAACTCCTGCCTGTTACTACTGCCGCGGTCTCTGCCGCTTCTCCTATAAGCTAAGTCTGCCAGCTGTTCCGCCGCTTTTCAGCCCTATAGCCCGAACCGACAACCGACGCCAACGAAAGCCGGAGTGGCGTCCTCAAGCTGCCATGCGCCTTCCGACGAAGTGCGGGACGACCAAACAGACAGGGCAGGCAAGTAGATGCCTCGTGAAAGTATTTTCCCTGCGCGGTGAAGCATGCCTCCTTACTTTGCTGCGTCCTTGCTGCTGCTACCACTGGCGTTTCTGCCAGTGCGTTCACTGCTGCTGTTGTCCTCGTGCAAGCGGTGCTACCTTCGCTACCGCAGCCACTATTGTTGCTGCTGTTTCTACACATCTTCTTCTTAGGAGTCTTCTTCTCCCTCTATACAGCAGCAGATCCAACTTCCTCTGTCCTTCTCTTTGGACGATCCTACTTTTGCATCCTACTTTTCCATGTGAACGAATGCCCTCAACTCTACACTCTAACTCAGTTTTGCCAAATGCATGTGGCCCTCTGCAAACCTTCTCTTCAGCATCGTCACCCCGTAACCCTTGCCATACGTCCCGTTTACTTGAGTTCTTCCTCTTTTCTGTTTCAGGGTTTGCCCCGACTCCGTGTGTTATCGTCTTTTCTTCTTTGTTCCACCATACCCCGTTTCAAGAGGATAGTCCACGCTACCGATTGTGTCTGCTATTCCCTCTTGTCTCTACTGACGGTCCGCTGCATTGGCGAGCCGGCGTCGGCAGTTGCCTCCATCTCAGTCAGTCAAGAACGAGTACGACACGCAGGCAAGCGAAAACCAAAATAAACGAAAATGCTTTCCGTGTCGTGGCTTCGCCGTGGAGTTCTTCGTGGCTGTATACCATTCTTAACCGCTTCATCACTATCATGCGCTGCCGTACTTGTTCGTTTTGCAACTGGAAGAAAGGGTAGAGGACCAAACCATCTTGTATTCAGATACCCACATGCTATGCTCCAAGCACCAGAAACTTGCTACCCCGTTTTGTTATTCCCGTGCCACTCCGATGTATACTTTTCTCTACCAGTAAGTTGTATCTTCACGCTTGCGCACGTAGGTAAATGAAAAATCGCGTACAGATATCGAAAGCACAAATCTCGGATTAGCTTTTTTTAGTCATTGTCCGCCATTGCTGTCTTTTGCGCTTCCTCGCCTTTGCCGCCCCGCTCCTACTGCTGTTGCCGTTGCCAGCGCAGCTAATGCCTTTATCCTTTGAAGCGGAACCTTTAGATGGACAGGAGCTGGCGACGACCGCATGTAGGTTGTTTTTCTATACTAGGATGTCTATGTATTTTATCTGTTTGGCTGAACCAAACCACTACATCGTACGCCATAGAACGTCCATTCAAGCGCGACAAATGTCAGTCTACGAGTAACATGCGATGGACGAACCGCCAGACGGAAGACGAAAGAGGACTGCAAACACGCTGCAGTGACATGAACACCGCGAGCAAACTCGATGGCCACAGGCGATTCGCACACAGCCAAGCTGTTTCTCTGCCTATATATCCATCACAGCGCACTCCACGCCTACTGCAGCAACGTACTGAAAGATCCGAAGCCAGAAAACCGCCGTGCAAGCCGGGTACAAACTGGTGAAACTTTCAATTCTGCCGTGTCTTCAGGACGCATTTAAATTGGTAGAGCAAGTAACGCGACCCTTTAGCTGGTAATGCTGTAGGCATCCCCGTTGGTCCGTCCCTCATCCAGTGACCTGCGGAAACATCGGCAGAGCGTCCTTCGGCCTTGGTCGACCTGTAGAGTATACGATTGACCGAGCCACCAATCAATCCTAGCCCTAGCCAACGTTTTTTGCTTACGATACATAATTTACCCAGCGGCCCGGCCTTTGTTCGTCTCCCCTATGAGTCCAAAACTAGACCATACGGGATCATGGGTAGAAAACGCCAAATATAGGAGCTTGACGATGTTCTTGCAGTTTGCAGTAATACTAGGATAGCGTCGAAGGATTCTTCACGATTGGGCATCGTATGGGTCACAAACATAGGAACTAAGACTTTCTGTGAGAAAACAAGTGTCAGATCGCGATAACTTGTATTCAAGCACGATATCGAGTTTTGACGAGAAGTAACTATTGCGAAATAACATGGTAACACGCGCTGTATCATATACGAGATAGCCTCTATTGTAAATTAAGTTGTCTAATTATGGTGTCGTCAATCGAAGAAAAATTATTGCTTAAATGAAATATGTGCCTGTGCAAGCTATGTCAGCCCAACGATAGCCCAAAGGGTAGCAAGATTAAGAATAATTTTTGTCGACTTCTGTCATTAAGGCGATCACAGAAAACGAGAAAGAACAAAGAAAACATACCCACATTGTCTCACGATCCCTAGACTCAAGCTAGAAAGAGTTAATTTCCTAAGGGAATTCAGGTAGGACTCAATGCACCGGGCAAATTTCTTATTGTGTCATATATGTTTGCTATGGCTTGCCTACGTTTGCTGATATCTTGCTAGAAAGTAGCATGACGGAGGCGTTCATCGATAACCAATAGACTTGCTTAAAACTAGAAAAGAGCTCACCAACAAGCCAAAGGACGATAGATATAACAAGCTGTGATATGTTGTACCGTTTTTAGATAAAAATTTAGCTAGGAAGCACGGAGTGGCCAAGCAGAATTATATTTACGAACGAAAATTACACAACATCATTCAGTGAATACTTTTATTCTAAACACTGTCACGTAACAAGCATAATGTAATCGAGCGTTCCTGTTACTTTTCTCAAGTGATGTGGCTAAATTCCCTACAACACGTACTATACGGTGCCACGTATTAAACTGAGATTTACAGACGCACGTATATAGCGTTTAGCTTCTGCCCTCATAACATCAATGATTCCAATAATACACACCTAATAATATTAGGTCTAGACAGAGGACAACTGTTAGCCGCAAGAATGCGTCGGACAATCTCAGTCGGCTGACAACATTTTTACAATGGCCACTCGCCGGTTCTGCCTGGAAAACTAAGCATCGGTACATTGTTGACCGATGGGACGGACCGTGGCTTCCCCTACGGCAAGTGACTATGGTCAATTGCGAAGTAGCACGTTTACTTAATGAACCGTTTGTAGCTATCACTGTAGCCTTTGTAGCCGCTGCCCTTGTCCTTCCTGTTGGCATCGCGGCTGCGGTTGTGTTTTGGTGGTTGTTCGATACTAGATTTTACATGCTAGGCAGGCAATGGCCTTGGCGTCAGGCTCATGCCAGGGGCGATATGTGCCCCATGTGTGCCGAACCGTTCAACAACGGTACGCGTCGTTCTGATAGTGTACATACAGTAATAGAACGTAATCGATACGGTCGGACCTTAGCATGTCTACATACAGTACAGGCACACAAAAACAAAGGGCGAGAAGGAAGCGTGGCGCCCAGGCCGAAGCAGCCGCAACCGCGATAACCAAAATCAAGGTAGGAACAAAGGCATCGAATCGCCTGCATACCTACTTGCGGCATGCCTAATGGCTACGAGTGTGTATGCACCGAAGTGTTTGCTAACCTCGACGCTATTTCGCGGAAACGTGTATACTTACTGTATGGCACAATTACAAGGGAACGCAACATCTACTAAGTGAGAAACAAGTTGACTAATGCTGATTGAAGCAGGCAGGTCGGCTTGTATTGAGTTGGATTAAAAAGCGCCGTTCTCAAACAACAGCGTGCTCAGCAAAAGTAGCTAGCGTACGCGCAGGAAATCAGAGAGGAACGCAAGTATGGACTGATAAATTTTCGTCGGACATATCCGTACAAGCCTTATATTACATTGTTCAATAAGACATTAAGTTATACTTAAAATGAATGTCAACTTTACCGATATCCCTTGAATGTCACTATAATCTGATCTATCGTTGTTATAAATATCGCCTAATAACTTGACTGATAAATAAGTAATCACAATTTTTAGCACAATATGACAAGTGTCTCTTCGAAAAAAATACGAAATTGTTCTACTTAGCTAATTTCGTAGAAAGGGAATGTATTTAAATAGATTTAACTTAGCCATATAAAGTTATTATACAAATGTAATACTGTGCATCTAGTTCCAACTTTCGCCGAACGTTACAATCAAGGACTGATTGTATCATCGAGGAAGCTCTAACAAGAGATTCCGTTAAGCCATCTGTCACACTTGTCGTGGGTAGCAAGCTGCGAAACGCACTATCGTAGAAGCGCTAATCTAACAATCACCATATCTCTAACACTATTCCGTATACATTCCTATACATGATAAACGAAGCTAGCGCTGCGCAACGTTATTTGTTAACACTAAATTTATAACCCAGCTAGACACACACAGACCTGTAATCTTGCCTATAGACCGACGCAGTAACGCCTGTGAGCATACGATTTCGACGCGACTTTGGTCTTCGCTAAAATGGTTGGCCGATCGATGCAGGTTTTACGATGTGGCTTGACACGCTCGATCCCAATTCGAATTTAATTGAATTCAACGGAACCCTTAACTTAAACTGAATTGGAAACCATATGGAATTCTAGTCGGGGATCAGCTGGCGGCCGCGGAGGAGCTGGGAACTAAGAGCGAAGGAGGGGCTTACAACCAAAAAAGATTGTTCACTGCTTTCTAACGAGCACACTATGAACACAGACTTCTTTACATATGAGACGGGAAGGGGAAGGGGCTGGATCTGATCATCCGATCTGGAATAGGAGAGAGAGAGAGAGAGAGCACGAGAAGTAAAGCGATCGGAAAGGGTATGTCGGGGCAAAATGTTTAGATACCAATTGCGCAAGAATTGGTTAGCAAATCAGGCGCATAGGGTTATCGTGATAACGATAACGTAGACGTTGTCGGTGGTTAAAATGACGGTAATGGCAGTTTTATAACAATCTAGGACTTCACAAAAAGATGTACTAGCTATATATGCAACCGCAAAACGAATCCACTTAGATGAATGGGCAGATTGGCCTGACTAGTGTACGTAGGTTAGGTTGTAAGTTCCTAAGCTTTGCGTACAGAGTAATACCATACATAAATACACGTAGATATGCGGGGAATACTCGGACTGAACCCTATGTTTACGAGCGGCTTACAAGCAGAGCTCATCGTCTGTCCATCGCCTCCTTAGTAAACGAAGAACAGGATGATCTATGCACATCACACGATTCTAAATTGGGTGAAAATAATCAAAGTCTGTAGGCGAGTTGGTAACTTGGCTCTTGTTTCTTAATAGAAAAATTACTTCAAAACAATCTCTACGCAGGGCCGATTGATCAATTGCTTATTAGATGTCAACGCACGGAATGGTTTTGGTAAAACCATGAAAAATTGTGTGTGTTTTATTTCATATTACATTACACCTGTGATCAAAGTGTATATATGGGCTAAATTTAATTATCATATTTTACTTATGAATAACGTCCACGTGGGTTATGTTTGCAGGAGGTTCCGTGCTTTTACGTGATAATGCAAAAGTACCCTGGACGAACAGAGAAATCATTAGTTCAATGTTATCGATGTCCGTAGAGGTTATGTAGCCACAGCGGTTTTCATTAGACAAACACAACACTGAATGGCGAAAACGGGCGTATTCATTTCTGGACCTTCTCTTCTGTCACCAAGTTATTATACCTGCCGAACTGGGGTGGAAAAACTACAAGTCAGCGTTTGTAACAGACGCGCTCTGACGACCCTAACGCAGCGACTGTCCTTGCGACGTGCAGCATACATGAGTAGAGGCAGAAACATTTACACACATAATTTTTTGATGATCACTAGTCAAGCACATATGCGACGAATCCTAAGCATCGGTGTGCATGTGTTTTATGGACATGTGAATCCTAAAGGCGGGCTGTGTCAGACGCCCACGTCTCAATTCGTGCATCCAACTATTTGCAGATGCATGACACTTGAGCGATGACTCAATTAATGCACAGCAGGAAGTTCAATAGGCTTTGAAAGTTCAGAGGCTTCTGCTCCGCAATGTTGGCAAGACTGGTACAAAGCAGAAAGAATGACATCCAGAGTCTGCGGTCCTTACAGTTGTATTAGACGTCCATTACAACACATCAAGTGTTGAAAATTACTCAGTTGAGTGAACACCAGTCAGAATTATTTGTAAGATCATATCTGCACTTGCGAAGTACTTACGAGCCAATTGTAGCTACAGGGAGCCTTTTTACCTATGCGTCTATAAATAAATATATAGGAGCCATATCGATGTACATAAACGTATCGGTGTTTGCATCAACCATGACTCGTATCGATTATCGTCGGTATCGGACTGGCGTAAGCGGCTGTAATCAGCAAGAATATCCTGTCTGAGGTTGAACAAGATTGATTTTCCACCTCCTCCGGTCGTCCATTTACCCGCTCAGTGATTCGTTCATCTACTACGGTCAACAGATAGCGCACAGTATGACTCAAACGTTCGCGGATTGCCTCGTCCACCAGCTAACACAACTAGGACCACTGGGCGATAACGACATCAGCGACGAGGACCACAACAACAGGGTCGTGACTTGGACACCTGTCTGAGCAGTGGCGCAGGACTACCATTAGCAGCTTGAGCAATCCTGTAGCGAGCGAGGACCGATTCTCAAACTTGTCTGGGACCCCGCCCTCGGCTTGCCTTAACCAGCCACTCTTTCTGTTCCTCGATACCCTGTTATACTCTTTTTCCCTTTGGCAGGGCCGGATACTATCTAACTTTCATTCTTCGATCGTCTTCTGTGGTTGTTTACTGCTTGGATCCCTTCGCCACAGCAACATCGGACATGTACGTGCAACTAAGCATCTGGCTGTTTCTGCATCGGTACAAACAGTAAAGGCGATGCAATTAGCAATAACGGTACTACGAGTCAGCAACTTATCTAGCCTCGTGTATCTATACCATAAATACGTATGTAAATATTATCAAGCGGTCCGTTTCGTAGTTTCAGTAATTCCTAGCAGCAGGCGGCGGTAGCGAACCAAAACCAACAGCACTAGCAGAAGTAGCAATAGTAGTAGCTTCGGTGGCTTATAGTTGAGTTTGACCGACTGGATACGAAAAGCACTAGAGAAAGCAATTCAGGTTAAAAAGCGGCAGTAATCAAGTACCGCGGATCAACTAGCAACCAGATCGCGAGTTGCGAATTGATATCGAAATGAAACTTGCTTAGTTTAAGAGAGGCAGAAAGGCGAAAAAGAAGGACTGACCACACGATGCGAAAAAACGAAGCTTTGCCTCATGGGCTTCTCTACGCAAGGAAAAAAGACAGAGCGAAGAAGGCTGAAGGGCGGAAAATGAGCCAAGAGATAAGCCCGGAAAGAACTTGCATCTAGCACTCCTTCCCGCACTAGCCACACCAATTAGCTGCCTCCACTGCCAACAACTCATTTCACACGTACATATGGGCCATGTATAGGGGACCCTGAGTCCCAAAACGACCAAAATCCCTCTACCACTGTACCCTCATCCAGTAGGAGGGATAATAGCAGACAGTTGGAGCTTTTCCGGGAGGCGATAGAAAAGCCATGATGGTTGCTAGGTTTGACTTCCTAGTCCGTTCATAGCTGCCGGCTTTGCCGACTCTACCAACCTGTATAGGACGGCTGCCGGAAGGTGGAATGGAGAGGTGAAACAGGGCGAAGGAAACGGTCGTCTCTTCGGAGCAAAATTGTTTTAGTGGAAGGGTTTGTCTGGAAAGGGACTGAAGGAACATAGGAGGCGTAATATACAACTTCATGTCGTTGCTGCTGCTTGTCCTCCTCCTGGTGGCGAGATGAAACTGCTCGGGCGATAGCAGGCCGAGTCAGGCAGGTCCCGGACACTATTCCTGCTTGGCCGCCTGATGCTCTTTTTTCGTCGTGCCATTGCTAGCTCTGCTGCTGCCACTGGCAGGACTGGCCGGTGGCACTAGCAAAAGCACAGCTAGAATTGACCCTTTCATACAGACTAGTGCGGACGCCGCTGCAGGCTTCATTTTGTCCAATCAACGGTCTATCACTATTTTTTCTTCTCTTTGACTTCCTTTTATCGTATCGTCACATCACTGTCTTCCCCTTTTCACCAATAGCTCCTCTTAGGTCGCTTTTGTCCAGCTAGAAAAACGGAGTAAATGAGGAATAAGGTAATCGGTGAAAAACGAATTTTTTAAAACTCTGCGTCTTAGGTTCATCTTGGCCGAGTGCCATGTACCAGGCAGACAACCGCTGCCAAGGGTCAGTCTTGCTTGCGATCGACAGCAGCCGGATCGAATAGCCTGGCTTGCTAGACACGATGTTCGGACAGAGTGACACCCTATAGTTCGTGGACTAGATATTTTGACCATATATTTTAATACGCAAAAGCTGCACCAGCAGAACGGACACCGTATGTACCCGGAAGGCTCCATACAATCTATATGTATATATTGTACCAGTTTGCTAACTTGTTTGTCACTCATGCCACGTATACCAAAAACATACATTAACCAAATGGATCAGTCACGGCTATTTATGTGATTGTCAATGAGCAGGCCCAAAAGCAGGTAAGCACAACAAGCCACATTACATCCGCTACGTCCGGGTTCACCATACAGCGTGTTGCCCTAAGGCAATACTGTCTTCTGTCAATCCGTTTACCTGCTGCTCTAAGCTGGCCTCTCTTTTTTCATTCATTCATTCATTCAATACAGCGTTTGTCGAGTTCCGTTTTTCCCAGAAACTCCCCAATCTGGTTCCAGACATGGTTCCATTGGGTTTTTATTTGCGTCTTCACGTTTACGACAAACAAGATATATATCGTGGTTAAAAATCATGCGATTGAACGAGCATCCGGTGTGGAGCCTGTATCTGTTGAATATCACAGCTTTTATCTTCTAACTCGGTTTCATCTAGAATGATGCAAGTCTTATTGTAATTTGTACAATTTTGGTAGCAAATTGGTAGCTTGCATCAGCATCATTATTCCCAAATGTGGCGTAACGCCTTGTGTACGAGTGAGTAAATAAGTGAGTAGTACGTAAACAGCTACCTGTGGTAGATGCTAAATACACTGAGCTCTCTTCTATTGTTTTGCACGGGCCAAAAAAAAGCGAATAACTATTACGATCGCCATTATACGAACTGGGCGGCCCACTTAATGGAATCCGTGCACGCTATTATGTTGGCTCGAGCAGCCGCTATGCGAAACTCATGCTGAGAAGGGACGCAGACGTTTGCAAGATAAACTGAGGAATCAAGCCGAATAGCGTATGTCGTCCAAGTGACGTGTACCCTTCGGAGAATGTACGTTTTCTGCTGTTAAGAATGTACGCGCTACATGTGCTTTCCCTACCGACGGACGTCCAGCAAACATTTCGTGCAATCCGCTCGCCTTCCGACTCGGGATAGAAGGCCGGCGTCATATCACAGCAGTATCTCCACTTCGCGGGACTTTATTATAAGTAAAAGTAATTGGAACGAAGACTGAAGGAAATGCGCAGCAGCGGTAACTAAAGTATACAATTTCTATAAATGTTCCCGCTTCCTATTACTATGGCTGTCGCCGCCGACTGCCGGCGTCGATGCCGCATTCGACTTCTACATCATGAGCTGCAGATCTTCTAGCGGGGGGTCCATTCCCCACTAGCTGCTGGCCGTGGCGCTTGTGCTCAGGTGATCGGCCGCCCGTGCACGATTTCACTACGTTTCGCCTTTTTCCAGCCCCCTATTCGTACCCCGTCATGGATGCTGCTGTTCCATCCTATTTCATCAGCTTTAGGTTCTCACTGGCATCGCGCAAAGTACCGGCAACACGCTTGCGGAATATTGATCAGCTAAAGACTAGGATGTAAAGACCTTGAGGGTGAGCTACTGAAAGAAGCTGGACGTCCGTTGAAGATTCGCGGCCCGTACTTGGACATGGAAAGCACCCAACCAAAAGCGGCAGCTGCAGCGACGGCTTCCGAGCATAATAAAAGACTCCTTAGACTTCAAGGACTCGACGTTCTCATGTCCTTCAGCGTTTGCCTTGGTAAGTGGAAAAACCACCGTTTGTTCCCTTGCCTGCCGCTTCAGCCCATTTCCTTCTTCTTTTCACTCTACATATATAAATACATATATATATATATATATGAAAAGAGAACAATGGCGGCGTTTGGCTAGCCAGCTTTCACAGTTAAATAGCGAGAACAACTTCTAAGCAGCGATCGCTCACTTCCAAATAACAGAGAGCAGTCCGAGCGTTGGAAATCAACTTTCCTGCTGTCTTGTAGTAGACAGTCCTATGCATTCATGCTCGCAACAACGTTGGTAATTATGTGTAATTTTTTGCAACGAAAATAACCTAATTTTGTTTGAAGACTGATGAAACATATAAGTTGGTACGGCGGAGCCATGCAAATATATCTGTGTATAAGCAAATATCTAAAACTAGAGTATGTTGACCCCCTAACACTATTATCTAAGTGCGTATAATGATCAGATATGCGCAGAAGTATAGTATCCGTAGTAGCTAGCTAATCCCTTTTTTGCCATAATTTTAGGTCTTTAAATTGATGAGGCGTTACATAATAATTGTTTTAGTAATAATAATATGAATCTAACAAATAAAAGTAGGAAGGGATTCACTCTTTCTAAAGAAGACTGACTAGCACTTTGCTCGCCTTTCACTCCTTATAAAGCAAAAGGAAAAGTGGTATTCAGCACGGGGGCACAGGAACAAAGGGAAAAAGGACAGGAAGGCTTTCTGGTTTGTAAAGGGTCTCCAAAAAAGAACCCCTGTAGGGCAATGAAGATGAATAATTGCCCTTAGAAAGATAAAAGGGCGGCTTATCCATTCAGATAGCTCTAGAAGCAAAGATTCCTGTGCTGAGGGTATTTCCATACCATACCACGCGTCTTCCGTTGCGCTTTAGGAGACCTCCATAGACTTTACAAAAGGCCTTTGACTCCGCTAGGGCGTATCCCGTCCTCCTGAGAAATACTACTGCCACTGGTCGCCTTGAACGCATTTCCAGAACAGTCTGCCCTCCGTTGACTTTTAATGATAGAAATGAACTCAGAAAGACTAAGCTTACCGGCTAGACTGTCGTAGTAAAGACGATTTCCTTCCAGTACAAACATTCCTAAGACCATCCACGAGCTATCGCCAAAGCGCTGGCCTATCTGCATAGTACAGGGCGGCTGGCAAGGCTCTTATATAGGCAGCAGAAGAGAAAGCTGCAAGGCTGACAACGATCACGTTGCTAGCAAAAGCAACAAGTACATTATAAAGGGTTTTTTAATTTTCCAAACTTCCAATCAAAAATTCAGTGTAGACGCAGATTTCTTGGAGAGTGCTGTTCGGTTAAACGTTGTGTTCTGAAGCTTCTTGCTGTCTTTTGAGCATTGCGCGTTCCCTCCGTGTAGCCTGCAGTATCTCACTCAACTCAATTGTATAGGTAATAACTGCGTTAAAAACTGCTCGTGCTGCATTTGTTTGTCAGTCTAATTTAGACATTTAATTTTGTTCCCTCGACATATGTAGATGTTTGCGTTCACGGACTCGAACCAGCTACCTTAGATCTGAGCTAGTAGCTGACTGAGTGAGCCACTAGAACACGCAGCTCCGGTAAAGGAAACATGTAAAGGCTTTTACCTACTACTTTTGGCAGGTCGCGATAGCAGGCGAACAAAAATAAGGGCATATGAGCCAATAATAGGTTTTCTCAATGACAAAAACTGTTTATCCAAGTGAACTTTTCAATAATTGCACCGACTGTTGACCTGAGCAATCGTCATTACGTACAGGCAGGTGTCTTTTGTCACACAGGTTGACAAACAGCCAAGCTAAACGACAACTGCGAAGATTTAATTATATATACGTTTAAATTGAAATAGAAAAACAAACTGTCCTGTCAACAAGACGCGGTAGCGTGACCTCATACAATGCTGCTGAGGCAGGCTTAAGTACCTGGTTTATGCATGAACATACATCGGTAAACTATTAGAAAAACTCATAGAAGAAGCTTGTCCGAATCAAAAATACTCAAAATGGGGATGGATAAATTATTCAGAACACGAGGGATGTCAAAACATGTTAATTTCTGTGTGGAGTTTTATTCAGCGATAGGCGCGGCGATTTCCATACGTCAGATTTCGATAGTCGCTGATGGACACGGTAGGACATCATCCACGTACGCGATATGTTTTCAGACTTATCTGGCCGACGTGTTTCTCCGTACCTCTTATTGTGTTAACCGCACTATATGCATGATGCACCAAGCTTCCTTTTTTCGCATTTACTTGCCTAGCGGTCTTCTGCTTTGCCTAAACCTGCCAATTTCCCTGCTAGCTACGTTTGTTCGTTCCATCTCATATCCCTTTCATTTAACATTCGCTACTAGCTGTGTATTCATCGTATTCAAATGTATATCCACGCCTGTCACGCCTCGGCACCTCACCAGGTTGCATGTCTTTTTTCTACTCACTCTCCATTTCTTTCCATTCACGCCCATCTGCGTTCACGGCTATATAATCGTAGTTGACGACCTATCTCCACTCAGTCTTGATAGCCGTGAGGCTATGGAAGCCAGAGTTTTGCTGCCCTCAAAACGCCCCCTCGACGGCGCTTCCTCAGCAGCGGTGGCGGCTGCTGCTGGCACTCGTCACTCTCGGCCAATTCAAGGAGGCCGAGGTAAACTGTACAAGGCGGGTTTGCGGCGTTGTACAGGATGCTGCGATACGAAGTAGCGATGAAAATGAGTGGAGTGCTCGTGATGGTAATACTGATGGCTAGCCACGATAGGGCAGAAGAGACTGTACGCGTATCTCATCACGACCACCACTTTTCACAGCATCGTCACCGATGGAGCGCTGTTGGTCGCTTGCTTGCGCACTCGCCTGCTGACGTACTCATAGTTGAAATTCATCACATCTCCTTCTCTTGAAAAACGAGAGGAGGATAATACAGCTGTATGCTTATCCCGTCGCCAATGTAGATATCAGCCAGCACATCATTTACAAGTCTAACTAACAATTAATTTTCACTGACCCTTCGCTCAGTCTGTTTGGCGATGTGTTGAATGATGTAGGAATAGATCCACACGGAAGGTGACAAAGAAGCAGAGGGTTAATGGGGAACTCACATTTTTCCAGTATGTATTTAACTGTTAAACGCAATCACGACATTAGAGAATTTTCGCAAGGCTGGCGTCACGCAATCCTCCTTTCATTTTCCCCCCATCGTCTCCTTTGAAATCAACTGCTAGTCCGTGTGTCGTCGATTAAATAAAACGATCTCGAAGCTTTTTTTTTTGTCTAAGAAAAGATAAAAAATACGTACAGTTTTAAACTAAAACCTGGAAAAAGCTACCATCTTAGAGCTCTGGTATTAAAATAATTGAATTTTTAATCAGAAACGTTATGTTTATTTATACAGGATAGCTTGCCAAATAAAAACTATGGAGGTTCAACTATCGTTAAAGGCACATGTGATTGTTTCCTCGACTAGACAATCATTAGATTATTTTCTTCGCCTTCTTCGTATATCAAATAAAGATACACAGATGAAATACGTTCTACGGTATATTTCTCACTGACTATATATATATTCTAAGTCAATGGCTTTCCTAAGCCTTTAGTTACAGAAAACAGCTGGAACATGATCCCCTTAGTGGGTACCAATCGCGCGTAGAGAAACGCCTCGGGCGGTGAGTGCGATGCAGTGATCCTGAAAAATCAGTAAATGAGGCCGAAATAAGAATGGCCCGCTCCCGTAGCTGGCTGAGAAACCGTCTAGATCAGGTCTATAAGTAAAGCGCGGCTTGTCTCTCCTGCTGCCTCCCCGCCAGCTCTTTCTTTCTTTCCAAAGTTGGTCGGGCCCAAATTTCGCATAGTACAAGGTTACCGCAATCGAGGTCATATGGACTGGTATAGCATGGAGGAACTTGGCTTGTGAAATTGCTGAAGAGGAGTCGAGGACGTGAGTGAGACATCAGTTACTAGCAAGATCCTTCCACTGCTCTAGAAGTTTAAATATAGCACTCTTTGTTCATTTATCGATATCTGGATTGATCATGGCAGGCCGATTGTTGAACATTTTAAGCTCTTTTTTCTAGGTTTTCATGGGAAAAGTGCTTCATATTCAGTGGTGAACATTCTTTCCAGCAGTGCTTTGGCAATTACAGTTTGCGCGAATTTTACAAAATCGTTGTATCAATAACACGTAATCATTGTGTAAAATAAAAATTACAAGAATTGAAAGGTTGAACTGGTTTCGCTCGCTGATTTGCGCTGCTAAGGCAGACATGTGCTTCAGTCTCAAGCTTCCCTAACTATTTTGCTGCTATGCGACGATGGTCGCCATATTAGAAACTTTTTTCGTTTTCCGTTGATTATAGGCGTTTCTATTATGGGCGCTAATTTCTCATCTCGGCTAAAGAATCAAATTGTTCGATTGTTTAGTTATGGCTGATCACTAATCACATATCATAGAATTACAAAAAATGTTGATTTCTTGAAAAACGCGTTTTCATGAGCTTAATTGTTGAGAAGTACGATAGTTTTTTTTTTTTTTTTTTTTTTTTCGCTTAATTGCTCTCTCATCTAAAAGTTTATTTCTTGTATTAACTCGATTTTAATAGAGTTAAGTTTAATTACCTTTTATTTATAAAAAGAATCTGCCGCCTGCACAAAGCACCCAAATATTTAAAGGTATCCCTAATTGTTCTCGAAATCTTGCTCACTTTTTCAAAAAGAAAATTATATTTTTGTCGCGGTTTCCTTATCAGAGGTCCCTTGACGTCGTTTACTCTTTTGTATATACAGAGTGCGCGAGTCCGGCGGCAATAGCGACTACTGATAGTGGCTGGGACTTCTATTTCTAGCACGAAACCTAACCGACTAACTCCACCTCATGTTCGTAGTAACTTCAACGGTCCCATGGGGTATTCAGCGGCCGGCAGTCTCATCCACGCGACTGTGTATTCCTGACTAATCTACTCCAGCCTTTTGCGCTGTTGATTGTCCTGGTTATGCTCTCCACCAGCATTTTAAGGCTACGAAGCGTGCCGCTTCGTTGGATTCCGACGCGCATTTCTGTCAGTTAAGGCGAGTTAGAACCTGTACTACTACTTGGCTGATCGTCTGTAAGGCGTGCTCTCTTTTACTCTCTCACGTGCTCTGTTTCAGTCTCGCTGTCTCTCTTGCCAACCTTGCCCATTGCAAAGAATCAACAGATGAGCCAAGTAATTAATCATGTGTGCTGTCACAGAAAAGCGGAGAGGGCATCGCGACTAGCGTGCACCTACCAAGAAGACCTGACCTGATGGTGTTTGTCTATCGTGGTCACTTGACAGCATTCTTCCGACTCACCTCCAGAGAGAACACGAACCTAGCTTCCATACATAGTTCTCAGTTACGGCAACCGCCAACTTATACTTTCATATCATGCTGGGCCGCAGCTTTATAAGGTATGAAGTCTAACATACAAAGGGGTACACATGGGAATGGACTAATATTTTATTGGAGCACGTCCAGTGCTTGTCTTAGGATCTTGTTCTACACTCCTTATCTTATCCTTTGCTGGATTATGCGACTAGTGGCATAGCCACAATGTTATCAGTTGCTAATAAATCACGTTCAGCCAAATGATATAGAATAACAAATACACCGAAAATAATAACGACGATCGCGCGCCAGGAGAACTAAACTCATTATGTATAAAAAAAAAAAATAGGAGAAGTGAAATTAGGGTCTTGTAAGATAAACGGTGCTGATTGAATATTTTTGCGTATGGATGGCATAGAATTAGCCCCGTATGCTCTCTAGCGAGTGATTACAAATAAGCGACATATCATCTAAGATGGCGTGTCATGAGACAGGAAATCCCAGTTTTGATCATATCGTTCGACTGACATGTTATTCAACTTGTTTTTACCGGGTCACCAGCTAGCCAACGCTAGAAACAGCGCTGTCGGCAATTTAATGTGTTCGAGTACCTATTGAGCCGCTCATTGAGCAAAGCTGTGCATCCAGTGATAAAAATGTTAATCTCATAGTTGAAAAAACTAAGGTCAGAGAGGCGTCATAGGCTATGGGATGAGTTAGTTGAAAATATCTGACCTAGAACATGTTAAACATAAAAATTGACTTTAATTAAAACCCGCCCTATTGTCAGTCCCGATGCGCCGACGAAATAAAAAAACGAGGACAAAAAACAGGGGCTTACAGAATAGAAGAGGCAGAAATAGAGGTCTTTAAATAGGTTTCCAATAACCTGTCTTATATGAAGGGTTGTGATACCTTCGCTAGTAATTTTCGATGGCAAAAAAATTAGCCTGATAGGTTGACGCAATCCGTTGTTTCAGCCCGATGGACCGATCAGCAGTAAAACGAACTTCATCTCACTTCGAATCTCAATAGACTTAGGGTCGCATAATGGCAGTCGTACAATGACTGCCAGGGACTATAAGTTATATAATGTCGTATCATTCTTCGTTGTCCACTTTGCTTTCACGACTTAGTGTTTCCAACGTCTTTGGAATGGCTGTCTTTCAAATTCAAATTTACAAGCAAATTCAGTTAAATCTTTTAGGTAGTTTTTTCATTTTTATTATTCCTGGTATCAATTTCGTGCTATTTGCTCGCTCTCGTAGCAAATGATCAGCAATGATCATAGTTTTAGCATACTGGCTATAAGCTATGTTGAAATTTTTGTCAGTTAGACCGTAACTCTTGCTTCAGTGATAGCGTACAATAGTCGAGCTTTTAAAAGAACATTGCTAATCGTGGTAAACGACGGCCTACTCGTGTATCTCTCACCTGTGCCTATAACGAAATAAGAATTTTTAAGGAATTTACACTAAGACCAATATGGGGTAGTGATCAAGGTGGCTCTGCATTGACGTGTCCTTATTTGCACAAACGTATTGTTTCAGCCAACAGTTTAATTTTCTTATCTGAAGCCAATAAAACAGGTTTTGTTTTCTATGACAACGGCCGATCATTCTCCTTTGCTCTTCATACCAAGTATAACAAAAATAATTTTGAGGCCAAGAGGCCATACATCTCTGTTAACGTCGTAACAATTAGAGTAACTTATAGCAGCAGCAATGGTTCTACATTTAGTTGTGCGCAATCCATTTAAGCAGCCACTATAGACCTTAAATTGGCGTCAATGTATATTAGTCCCTAATTATGACTCATGTAAACGTCATTACCCTTTTTTCACAGCTGCCAGCCTTGTTAAAGCCACGAAGCGCTAGGATGTGTAAATAAAATATGTCGCCCGCTAACATATAACTACGTTTTCTTACACGTGCATTTCGACACTTCTAGAAATTTTCAAAACTTTCAACCTGGCCTGGCCCGCTTACCTCGATGAAACCCGATAGCATGTATATGAGCCAAAAAATCCTATTCTCCATATGCATAGTAACAGCTACAACTACTGTTTTTATGATGATACCATACGCAGGCGTGGGAGTCCGTGCTGTTATCCACTCTGTTGCAGACGGTAATTTTTAATTCACTCGCTACCCTGAGAGTAAGAGTGGGCTAGGAAAAGATGGCCAGAAAACTCGCAGCAGTTCTGTGGCACTAACATCTCGTTGCCGGTCGTCTACGCCCTTATTCAACCCTGTGTGCGGACAATTTCACTCAGGCGATGAGTTGTAGAGACAGCACAGCGCGGGCAAGCGTGCGGTCTCCTTGTCGTAGTACGAATAGTGAATTGCAACAGTGGACCCGAGTTCAAGCGTTGTCTAGTGATATAGCGCTGAGAAAGCGGCAAGTACAGTGAGAGAAAGAACGCAGTAAGCGTTGAGAAGTTGTGACGGATATAAAGGCCTAGCGATGGGTATGAGCTGTGGCCGTAACCGAGGGAGCGATAGGGCGCGCGGATCTCCTCGCCAACCTAAACCAAGCATTGAACTTGTTGTAGACAAGGTCGTTGCCGAGTTCTCGGTCTTGAGGAAGGAAAGAAGGATGGCCAAGGGGGAGACGATAAAAGACAGCTGATTTCTCCACAGTTGCGCTTAACAGCGGTGCCCGTTTTTCTTCAGTTCATGACTGGCCTGGCCACTGTTGCAAACCGTCGACATCAGTAGGGAATCTCACCATTTGCGACCTCTATGTACTGCTACTCTAATTTGCTGAGAACTCACTTCCAGCAGTCGAAATTGTGTTTCGCCTTCACCCCCTACCCTTTTGGCACCAACGCCACGTCGGGCAACCGAACGACCAGGACACTGTACGACCGGAGGATGACACCACTCCCTGGGGACTCTCACGTTTCGGATGCGAAGCAGCAGACTTGCGGAGTAGAGACATCCGTGTGTGCACGTCCCGTGAGGATTCAGGAATGGGCTTTGCTTTGGCTGAAGCGGGGCGCAACCAGCTGCTGGGACAGTCCTTGACGCGACTTAGAGTCACCTACAGCACCCACTTCGCTCAACGGCGCGGAAACTCTGGCAAGCAGAGAAAAGAGATGCCAAAAGACGAAGGGCGGCAGTAACTGCGACTCAGAAGTGCTTGCATTGTACTCATTTTGACTGGTTACGGCAGCGCTGCTTCGGCCCCCTCCTACCTCCCTTCCCCCAGCCCCACTACTCCTGCCTTTCTCCATGTGAATACGGCGCCGGCGACGGAGACTCGGAAATGCTCGTTTGCACTCATTAGTGTCCCGATGGAATGCCGTTTTCACTTCAAGTCAGAAATGCTAGCTAGATCACTTCATGATACGACATTCACCTGTAAGCATTACTATGAGAATGATAGCTAAAGGAGACGACGACGACACTTTTGTGTGCCACGTGCTAACTTGCGGAAAATTAGGAGCTTCAAACATGGATTTTTTTTGCTATAGCTGAAGCCTCAAAGTGTCTAAACTCGCGTAATTGGCCTAGACACGTGGGACGACGTGTTACAGTTTAAGCATATATTCATCGTATAGACAGAGTTAGAGCATATGAAGTTAATCAAATAGACATGCTTCGATTTAGAAAAGTCACTAAGAGTGCTATTGCCAATGGTTCAACTGTACCACTGCGTGTTTACTTTCATAGCGCATGTTAGCCTAATAGACTTTTAGATCAATATATTGCGAACTATGCAGACTTCTATGAAACAAAAAAGCTGAATGAGCAATCCCTACTATTTACCATTTTACTCTGTTCCGACTTATCTAGCAGTACGGACAAATCGAAGCTGATCGATCTTTCTATCAAGCCAAGGCTATGCGTTATAACAATGTTAGCAGATTCGAGTTCGGATTTTTACAACTGGTATACACATCATTGATGCTTCCTGAGAGAGCTGTCTCATAGTATCTGATGCAACCTCTGGAAAACTGCGTTCGTATAGAGAAATAGAGTGAAATCCCATCGTTGGTAGAGCGGCTTTTTGTCTATGGCCAGATTTAAATTCAGCTTTTCTGCCGTCTGAGTGATTGACATCTCTTCTAATTCGTCACTGTTCCCCGTGACTTTTCTTCTAATAACTATGTACTTTTTTTTATATGTAATTTTTAATAGTACAACAAACCGTTTTTCGCTACGAAGCGCTCTTCGGTCCAGTTGCCACCCGCCCGAACTGACCAAACAAGATCACCATCTACATCATCAGACACCGCTAGCTCTGCTGTAAACAGAGGCAAGAAGGAATTTTCCGAGGAAAATAAATAGCTCAAAGGAATGCGATACTTCTCACCAGTCAGCCTCTGTAACCATCTTTTTCTCATATGGATATACGAATTCGCCTGCCGCTAACAGAGAAGCAGACTTGTAAAATATACGGGGCAACAGTCTGCTCGGTCGAGCAACTTTTGTTATTACTTCTGCTTCTGTCGTTACCGTCGCGGCTCATGCTGCTGTCTCTTCTCCTTGCTATTTTCCTAGTCAAATCAAGGGCGAATTTCCGGCCACCTTCAAAAACCTCTTCTTTTTTCCCAGCTCCTCGCTTCCCTTTCTGAAGGTGCATTCAAACTGACCTTTTTTTTGAGGGATTGAATGGACCGGAGTTGAACGGAGCGTAGGAAACGGGCGAGCACAAGGTCTCCGAGGAATCGGCTCGGGTGACTCCTAGAAGGACGACGAAGAGATCATGCAAATTTCAGTGCCGCTTCTGCGAGCTCTGCCAACTATACGACGACCGTACGGCAGACAACAGACAAAAAAGCTAAGCTAACTAAAGGCAAACGAACTGCAGGTAACAGCATGGGGCACTGGCTTTCGCCATGCGCACTATCTGTGCCACTCGTGTAGAGTAGTGTAGCCGTGCAACCACTTGCCTGCCCTTCAGCCCGTCAAAGCGGTACGGCAATTCTAAAAGCTATGTATTCTTATTTATCACTACCGACTCATATGCTTCACACAGCGGGTATCCCTTTAACTCTCAATAGCTTCTAGCTCCCATCAGCCTGCCGTTCTTCCACTTCAATTTTGCGCTGACGCTAGCGGAAATCTTCCACTTCGATGCGTTCCGATGAAAGCAGTCCAGACGCTGTCCTACAAAGAGACGAAGCGCATCGCCGCTTAAACGGCTCGCCTTTAGCCTCGGTAGTCCTTTAGCGACAAAGTGTTACGAAGAACGAGTCAGCCAGATTGAAGGACAGACATAGAAACAAACACTCCTTTAACGTGCGTCCGTTGTTTGAACAACCATATGACGTAATTACGTGAACTAAGCTATCACTTTTAGCAAGTACGTTTAATATATCGCTGAACAACTGTCTTGTAATGTATTGAGTATTGCAGGTGTATGATCGAAGATACGATGTGCACTGTTCTAACGTATCCGGGGCTAGGTTAAGAACGAACCGAGCTAATCAGCAGGCAGGCACTTACACTGACACATATACACACACATACACAAAAAGACAGGTAGATATGAATGCGTCATTCTCTTCTTATTTTTAAAGGAGTGGGTAATTGAATTCTGGGACTACAAAAGAGAAAACTTTGGGTCATCGTCTATCTGGCAACGGCAGTCAAGCGGGCGGCAGACGAATCAGCTTAAAATCTTTTCTTTCCAGCCGGGGAGTCGACAAAGGGCATGACGCGTTCGTTGTGTTGGCGGTAACGCCAGCCACTACCATTGCAGAGAGGCTATGCCTGTTCCCTCGTATCAGCGAGCAGCAAGAGTACAGTCTGAATATTTGCCTTCTTACACCCCCTCCCCCTGGGCCAAGTTTGGAGCCCAATATTCCTGCTTGCTCCTCCAGTGAATGCCGTGCTTTGCCTCATTCTTTCAACTAGCTCCAACTACTCAACCTACGCATCCCTCACCATTATGTCGGGCAGTACGCAGATACGAAGCTGACGTATTTTGCTCGACCCATCAGCCCGTACAAGCTTGCCCTATTTCTCCACATCATCGTGTACCCTCATTGTTTCGTCGATGCCCAACTATAATTTGCAACCCTTGTGTGAGGGCCACAAATTACAGTTGGGTTCTAAGTTTCATGACTGTCTTCATAGCTTCATAGAGGTAAGTTGGATTCTCATATAAAAGAAGCGAAGACAACCACAACAACGACAATGACGGGGACAAAAAGGACAAGCAGAATGTAGTATATTCGTTCCAGTTCATTTACATGTAGTACGTGATGTGTGTGTATCTATGTATAGTGCCTGTGTTCTTTAGCCAGTAAGTAATATATCCCAATGAGTGGTAGTGGTGCTGGTGATGGTAGCAAGGCCAGCACTAGAGGTAGTGAAGGGCTTACGAGCAATTTAAAGCTTCGACCACGACCTATTGGCCTATATCCCCTTAGAAGCACAGCGAGGTCGGTACGCACTTTGGGTTTACTCGACACAAGCCACGCAGTCGTGGTCGACTATCTACTGTTACGTTATTGCTTGATCTCTTCTTCTCAATCTTCTCCGATGACGCGTGATGTCGCCGTAGTCATCGGCACTGCCACCACCTTCGCTACCGCGTGTCGTATATTTGGAGCGACGCCAGGCCGTCATCTTCAATGATAGTGGAAGCAGTATTAGTGGTTGAATTTTCGTCACATACGTCCGCCAATATCGGACACGATGCCCCGACAAAAAGCCCTGATAAGTTGTCGCCAAAAATACGCTCGCTGGTGAGCGCATAGTGGGCGAATAAAGGAACAGGCGTCGTTTCGGCCACTGATGCCGCTTTTCCTTTACAGTTTGACTGCCTTGCTTCATTCCTTGGTTCCCTCTTGCGTCTTTTGCACGCGTTCTTAACACAGCCCTTATTACGCAAAGGGTGAAAATGAGGAAAGGAGACGAAGACCAGAAGTCGTTGTGGTTTGGTGACCACTACGTTCTTCTTGGTACCGGGTAGCATAGCGAACTGGCACGTGCTGCCTCATCAGGGTTTAGGCTTGTGCTGACTGCGTCGGTTGTTCTATTCCCCTGTACTTGAGAGTCTGATATCCAGACGACGACCAAGAAACCACCATCATATCGCAGGCTCAGCCGCCAGTGCTGCTAGTGCTGACGTTGCTGCTGCTGCTATGACTACAGATTCTGTTAGCGGTACGACGGAAGCGGCAAACAACGTAGGAGAAGGCCGTCACATGAACGACTCAAGCGCGAAGCGCAGACGAGGTCTCCATGCCCGTTTTGATATGCAGATCATGCACCCAGCACGGCATAAGAGATGGTACGGTAACGTGTTTGGCTAGCACTGGGCATCAGCCTGCTTCTCCTCGC
Organism: Varroa destructor; assembly: GCF_002443255.2. Taxonomy (NCBI): domain Eukaryota; kingdom Metazoa; phylum Arthropoda; class Arachnida; order Mesostigmata; family Varroidae; genus Varroa; species Varroa destructor. The sequence continues at coordinate 53,277,811 of NW_019211454.1, read as the reverse complement.
CCTCCGCCTAGGACAGCCTCGATCTCTTGCCTATTCTTCCTATTGGATGGACACATTTTCCATCCATAGATACCAACCCATTAACCTACATTCCTTTACGTTACAGCAAGCACATTCTATTATACCTATCATAAGAGCAAACGAATGTGGTTACGAAAGAAGTCATGGGAAATACTGATTGGAAAATGGCGTGGATGCAGCACTCAGGTCGATTACAGTCAAAGCATTTCTGTGCCATATATGCCATATCTCTCAGTTCGGCCTAACTAAACCCATAGCAAACAGAGTTAATTGTATTTATATAGAAAGCGCCATCTTCATTTCGGTAACTTTGAGTTGTTCTGTGTTGCAGTAACGTCGTTTAGTCGTCACATAGCCAACCTATCCAGAGTTGATGCTTGCAGACTCATCATATTTTTAGGACCAGCATAATATTATCACTCAATATGAGAAATCATCATCGCTAATTTCTTGCTTTTGCTGTTGTTTGTCTGACAAGTACCCACATCTCTTGCTACGAGTACCTATATCGGGCGTTAACGCCCATATCGACGTTTTTCGAGGCTTTTTTAAGGTTCATTTGTAATTTTCCTCTGTCTCCTATCTGGTCCAGTTTGTTTACGGATCTTATACCTGCTGTATCCGCCTCCTTTCAGCAGTAGTTATTTTCAACAACTACGTTACTGTCATCGTTATAGACAATTCTTGATTTTTAACAGAATGTAGCTATAGTAAAGTCTTCCTTTGGCTCCTTGTCTATCCTGGCCATATCGGATCCTCCTAGTAGTTTGGCTCCTCTTTTTTTTTTGCATATTTTCACAATCCTTTCTTTATCACCTTCCGTCTCCAAATGCACCCCTCTCTCTGGCTCTTTTTCTCTCTCGTTACTTCTCAGTCGGATAATATCCATTTCCGGTAGACAAAAACGAAACTTTTTCCATTGACAACTGGTTTCGGAAAGAGCAGATGAAATTTACGACATACTTCTCGCTTGCCAATAGCAATAACAGTAGCGATGGAAGCTACTTCGTTGAGCGACTGCGGCCAGGCATTGTACCCGTCAATCCCATTGCTGCTGTCTACGCCTTCTCCAAAACTTCTAAGCGATGATCAGAACAGCCACTGTTCTTATCGTTTCTCACTAGACTTTGCCTATCGCCATTTTTCTCGTTTCTGCTATGGTTCTATGCTCCCTACCAAAATATCTGGGAAGCCGTCTTGCCTACTTAGTTCGCTGCGAGACATGGAAGTGACGTACATTGAGTGGGGAAGGAGAAGCAAAGAACCGTGCGTAGACGATGCGAAAGCGAAGATCACATAGAACGCGAAAAATTGTAAGATTTGCACGGTGAGCATGCATTGAGAAATCAATTAGTTAGCATTCCTGCATCGAATCGCCCGTGGTATAAGAGGTGTCATTTTTATTCATCCTACTATGGTAACTTGTAACTTTATTCGTAGGCTTACCGATGCGGGACGCGACAACCTAAAAACTCACAGGTCACAATAATGTGAGAAAGAAAGGAAAAGGTCAGGCGATTGCGTGACTCAGCTCGCGTTACCGTGTCCCGCTGCTGTGTCACCTTGCGTTTCGCCGGATTGGATAGTTATGGTCTCGACGCACCATTGCCGTCATCGTTACCATTACTATCGTAATCTGAAACAAAAAAGGGAGTCAGGCCCTTTCCAAGCCCTTTCTTTTCTCAAGGCTTCTGTCGCCATTGCTGCTTCCTCCAACGGCCTTGTACTTCTTCTAGGCAGTAAGCGGGCCTACGTTCTTTCTTCTGTTTGTATCTCCTTTTTTGGAAGGTGTACATTTTCTCAAGGACGATTCAGGACCCTTAATTTTAGCCCCGTCATCGCTTCTTGTCCTATTCCATGCAGGCAAAAACAGTGCGTAAAGAAATTCACGTTTGTGTGGGCACTGACGGGAGTATAGGATTTATTATAGGAGTATTTATGTGTTGCGAGATGCAAGAGTGGAGTGCTAAAAGATCAAGCGAGTCCTTGAACTAGCCAGGGCCAGTAAATAAAAATAGAACCAGGAAAACCTGAGATGATGATTTTCGCATCGACAGTGCAGGCATGGGCAATACATAAGAGATTTGGCACTTTTTTGCAAGTAAATATAGCCCAGTAAGTGCCAGTGTCCGTTTGGTTGTTCATACAACTGCTTGCTACCCGACTCTGGTTCCAGAGAAATTTCTTTTTAACATCAAATGGCCAGCACATTTTTGAGCCAAATCCTTCTAAAGACACACGCGTCTATGTTTATTATGGGCAGATATATTTGTGCAGGTATGTATAAGTGTGTCATGTAGGCCATTTATCCAAGGCTTAGTTATGACCTCCATTTTGATTTTCTAAGGAAGTTCATACATTACTTGAAGTCATCACTTTAATCATCGTTCAGATAATGGCAAATACGATAATTGCATGAATGAAAATGCCCTTGTGCCAGTTGTTAGAACCCACAACTGTTACGGTAACCACCATTACCGCCACAATCTCCTCACCAAAGTGTAAAAGTCAGTGGTACGGTCACGGCAACTAATGCGCATCTTTTTGGATGTGTTGCCATGGTAACCCGAACATATCGCCGTCACTGTCAGCGTTGTAATCATGTTGGGCAATCATGTCAACCTTGACAAATGGTTATTATGGCATCTGGTTATGGGCCTGCTGCTTGATGCGTCTGTTGGAGAAGCTCGAGATAAGTCCAGCAAGATCCAATCTTCTATTTCTAAATCTTTTAATTAGGGCACGTCTTTGATGTTCTACCTTGATGTTAAAAGATGATTCCGGGAACCTATTCATACAACAGAAATAACCAAAGGTGTAAAAAAAAATGAAAAATATTTGAACAGAATATATATATATATATATCTGTTGTCAAAACGTGTATGGGTATCGTGAACGCATGCCCAGGACATGCCCTAGAAGAAATAATTTGCGCTGTACAGCGTTGGCATGGAATCAATGCTCCTATCATTGTTATTCAACCTTGCGCTTTAGCCCATTGTAGCCGAATCGAAGAGCTGAAGTACGAGGAGAACTAAAGAGACTCGTTTGAAACCCTAGACGCCTACAAGTATGGCATAGCACATCGTAGGACTAAGAACGAGCCAGTGGCGTTTGCCACCTCTAGTGAAATGCTGATTCGGAAAAAGGACAGGCGAAGAAACCAAATGGTTCGGAATCTACGTCAGCTCCTTGGCATACATTCCTTCTTTAAAGAAAGCGAGAGAGAGAGACAGTGAGAGAGAGAGAGAGAGAGAGAGAGAGAGAGAGAGAGAGAGAGACAAGCGATGAGATGGAACGAACTAGACGGGCATGTGAAGCAAACAGAAAATTTCAAGCGACCTTCTGCCCATATTTTGGCTTTCAGGCTCTTTGCTGTTCGTTGGTGCTGCCGCTGCCTCTGGAGCTCCTCAAGAAATCAGCTCACTCCACCCGTACCGTCACCATACCCCTCAATATGGAAGAATTTTTTTCCACCTACCATCTTATCCTATCTCGTTCAGTGAGCTCTCAATTCCTAACAATTCAAAACGCAGCTACCTCTGCCCTTTCAGCCCCTGTCTTGCCCAGATGCAGGAGAGCCGTATATTGTTTGAAAACTCTGCGCCTATGCTTTTCTCCAAAGCGCTCTTTTCAAAGGGCTCAAATTATGGTTTGTTTCGAAAAATGATTTGAAAGATGAGCGCCACTTGTGGCACATATCACTACACGGTTAACACACGCTAAGACTAGGTAGAACAGCATCTACTGCAACAATTGTTTACTGATTAAACTCAGCCATTCCAATTCAAATGAATTGAAATAATACCTCTCATGATTAGATACTTTTAAGCATGTAAGATATTAGAGAAAGAGCCGTAAGTTACAGGTAATAAGAAGCAAGTTAGCAGGAATAGCCGAGACATGCCCCTAAAATATAGCTAAATAATACTTGGGTGATTTTAAATTTGCCGTCAAGGTACCGATTATTAAGGTTTATTAGGCAAAAACGGCTATCTTATGCTTAAAGAGAGCTGAGTGAACAAATCGCGTTTTGCCACCTCACCTCTTTAGACACTTGCCTTACACAGATAACTTGGACTACAATGGAAAAGCTCTCCTTCAACAGTGAGTGCAGTATAATTATTACTGCATTATGCGGGTTATCAGTTATGCACTGATGAGTCCGGCAAGCACTCGCATGGTGTTTGCCTTAAGGCCGCTGCCCTTTGTGCCAACTTGTTAACTAATTATCTGTATACCACTTTTCTAGTATTTAAATTTGTAGCACTACCATATTGAAATTTCGCTATTAACTAAAGTGCCCTAGGTCCAGAATACCAAGAATTTATATTAAGTGTTACAGTGTTGCGTAGAAAAAGTGGTTTTCTTTGTCATTGCTTCAATTATATGAATGTTACGTTATTACACTCATAGCTATATAAGACCATTATGGCTTTATAGTTTGTTGTTGCCGCGTTCGTTATTAATTTGATTGCTTGTAGTTGTTTCTGGGAAGATTTACCACTTATTGTTGGAAGGTCCAAAAGAGGTCTAACTGTGGTCGTCGTTATTTTTATTATTGGCTTTTGTTACTTTTTTGCTGAGGACCCAGGTTACTTGGAACGCTGCTGTCCACTGGAGTTGGGGGACACAGGCACACGAAAAAGTGCGACTAGGGGGTTATGGCAAAAGCAAGACAAAGTGCGCCATTTATCTGAAGGCACGCACGTGACCAATCCACTGCGTACGCATCAGAACCAGCGTCGTAGAAACGACAACAGCGACGGGGGCGTCCTATCCCTACGGGGTACTCGCCAACCAGACTAACAAGGGTCCCAAACAGCAAGATAGACCCGGTCCCTACAAGGTACTTGAAAACTGCATGTGAACTACATGTAAACTTGAAATAGAACGCGAATCACATGGACCAGTAGGTGGGTGTTACTGGGTTGAAGCAAACTAGACAGCGCATATCAATCTGCATGCTCTGTCGAGGTGGGTATCCGCGTACATCTCTGTAAGGTATAATGTGGTGCACGTTCTAAAAACAATTTAATCCTATGAAAGATTGAGTAAAAAAACAGCTTTTTCTCTGTATAGTCTATAAGCGAGGATCCAAACAGCAAATGCTTTCCATCAAATTTTCGGTAATGACCCAATTTTGGCTTCATATATATATATAATAAATTGTACTTGTCTAAGCTGGTACTAATCTGTCTCTGTCTAACAAAACGTCTATTTTGGCTAAACAAACTCCCTTTTGAAACATAGGTGACTTCTGAGCAGCGTGAAGACCGTGTTTTTGGGGGTCTTCATGTATGGGAAGACACCTGGATTGAGTCCGAATATTCAAATGTTTTACCCCGCATACGACTTGGCGCGTAATGACAACTCGTCCAGACAAGATGCGCCTTTATCACATATTTCGAACCATCTGCGTGAGGATAAACAATTCAATGTGATAACTAGAAATCACAGCTCAAACAAGGCGACAGTTGGGAAGACTATAAACAGATACAGATGGCTGCCGTCGATCGCAACTAGCTTCAGCCATCGAACCCCATCAACGTGCTAAACGATGGAGAGCTACAAAGGCAGGTATATTTTTACATTGTGAGCAACTAGGTGAGAGATTTGTTTGTCGGAGAAATTTATGCATAAATCGGATGAGACAGCGAAGTTACATATACCCGGAGTATAGGCAAACGTTGGCTGAGTTGTCCATATTAACACTAGTGATGAAGATGACATGCAGTCTAGGTGGCTTCTACTCGACGTTTTGCGGGGCCCCCGGAAAAATCCCTGAGGAACGCCAACAGGATACAGGCCGATTCTGACAAAAGCATCTTTCTGCGAACGTAGCCGCACAACAATGCCCACATGCGTTTAGTACGAAGCCCACATTCGTCAATGCACACCCAAAAACGCCATTACCTTTCGCGTAAGCAGACATACAAGGGCCCACAAAAGTAGAGCGATCACCGACTGAGCTCATGTTCAATTGTAGCACATTTGCACACATCCACCCACACATATTCGTCTATTGCTCCTGCATTTGTCCGTAAACGCTTTAAGAATAGCACCCATTAGTGACTATTCACGCATATGTTACATGCATAGACCGATAGTGTTCGAAAACAACTAGCAACCGTTCTGCCACCACTACTATAACCATTGCCTGAAATTCTATATTTTTGCATCTAGAGCGCCTGTACAAAACGAATCACACCCCACACCTAGGCGGGATATGTCCCATATCTAACCTCGACTCATATATATATATAGTGCCTGTTACAGTGTCATGTGCCTTATTTTTTTATTCAATGCATACTTGTGTAAAAACAATGCCAAGATACATACCTGTACATGTATGTTGATAAAGTTTATGTATATGGTTCACAATGGTTTTGATCATTTGCAGCTTTCAGAAGATAAAAGTATAAAATTTGGTCATGTAGATCCGAGAGACACTCGTGCTTATTATTTTGTAAATGGATGCATTTTGTATAAGCACACGAGTAGCTCTATTGAAAGCATGACGAAAATAAATTAGCAGCTTAGATAACAGGTAACAGAAAAAAGCTTCTATGCACATCCGTTAAATGAGCAATAATGACATTAACTCTGCCTAGGACGGAAAGCCCTACCTAATTCTTCGACAGTGTTCCGGTTATTGTCACGATAAGAAGATGGCCAGACACGCAGAGGAAAAGCCTGCACAAGTTCAACATTGAGGCACTTTACAAACTTATCGATAAGGTAATTTGGGCGTTCTCCACTCCCACCATGACGATGAAAAAGTCGCTTGGGTTATTCAGTAGCCATCTGGGGCCGTATGAGTGCCCCTCGTCATTCACTGCTGCTTTTTTCTTGTTTGGCCAGCCAGAAGCACCAACGTTCTCAAAATGCGGTACTTACATAGCCTTGGCAGCAGTATCAGCACTGTACACGTGTATACGTGGCCTCTTCGATTTTCTTAGTTTTGCATTGTGGTAACTGCTGCACGTACTTGACCGGCGTTACATCTACAAAACTTGCACCGCTGTTCGATGATTAGGCGCTGTGCTTACTGCAACGATCTTTACTGGTGGCTATCAATAAAAATGCCAAAAACAAGCCCAATCAAGAGGTAGTCCAGGAAACCTTTTCACCGTTACCGCTGCTTTACGTTTGTTGTTGTCGTCGTTGTTCCTGGCGTTGTCGCCGACGGCATGGTCCTTAGGCTGTGTGTTAACAAAGTACGGTGGTCGTATGGAACCAAACAACACCTATATTATTGCATCTGGTGTCGCTTCGCTCATTGATTCCTGCGCTCGTTTGTTTTCTGCTTAGCCTTCGTCTGCTGCCTAGTGTGCTACGTACCATAGTTTCTCAGAGATAATCGTTTCCCCACGCGGGCTAAGAGCGCCCGTGGAGTGATAGTGGCAGTAACGTCAGCAATAGTAGCATAGTGCCGCGTCAGGCGACTGTAACACGTCCATGAAACAGAGATGGGAGAGACGTAGAAAAGAGACCCGTAGGCTAACGAGTAATGTGTACGCAGACCTATGTGATGGCCCTCTCGTGTTACGAATTGGACTCACCAGCAGTAAACGTGGTCGCGATAGTGGTAGTTGGCCCGATTTGTCCAGACATCCGATCTGCCTGCCTTGCCGTTTGAGCTCTCTCGGATGTATTCTTTCAGTCTACCTTATTTTCTTTTTAGCCAGCCTTAGTTTGCCTCAGCACTCAATATACCCCCAGTTGCCCTTCTTTTCTCTTCCAATTCTGTTCGTTTTGTAGATCAATGAGGCTTTCGAACGAGGCCTTTTTACCATTCAGGTAGTTTGCTTCACCCTCTACTGTCTACTATGAGCCTCTTTTTTACGGGCCGGTATCGCCCGTTGTCTCTTAGCGCTCCTATCGTCTGGCAGCCGAATCCCCCCTCCCCCCCTCAACCGAGCGATGAAGTGAAGAGGCCTCTAGGCACCAGTTCATGTCTATCCTAGCGCTCTCCCTCTGGTCACCTATCCATCCGTGACCTTCCCGCCTGCCAGCCGTCGACTACTTCTCATCTCCTCCACTTTCTAAGCTCATATCGCCTTCGAGTTACTCAAGGAGCTAGTCAACCTCCATTCACGCACCATTATCTTGAACAATCCAAACATACTGTAATAGGGAACAAGTACGGACGGTCACAATATCCATGCTTCCGCGTCACCGTTGATTCAGCTTTCATGAGGAAGACCCCCGCCATCTGACCAAATTTGCTAGTCAGCAGCATTTCGCTGTCTTGCAAATGCAAAAAAAAAGAAAAACTTTCAAGGTTAGAAGGTTTATTTGTGCCTGCTTCGACAAAACACATTGAAATTTGTAGCGCATTTATAGCATGAGCTCTTGATTCGACTGAAGGCAAATGAATCCGACCATTGGCAACATCATCATAAGTTTTTACGAAAAGTAACCACGAAAACGACGAGTTTCACCGCGTGCGGATGGTAGACTGGGGCAGAGAGAAAAAAAGAGGAATTGAAACCTCAAACGCTTGAGAGAACGGAACGAAGGTAAGACGCCGCAGATTTTGCAAGATGAATCCGCACCAGGACTGCCCAAGCATGCATGAGCCAGTGCGCTGCGTTCACTTTTACCCATTGCTCGTACTCCTTCAAGCGGTCATCGTTTGCTGTTTCACAGTTTCTCGTCATTTCCTTCGTCGCTTCATCCCTTTTGCGCGAAAGGTGCAAGTCACCTTGATAAGCTAGGAACAAGACGTTTATCTTTCTTCAGCGTGTAGTATAAATGGTGAAAGGCTATCAAAAAACTTGGAAAAACAGAAGTCTTCTAAAGAAACTTGGGCATATTTTGCGAAAAAAGCATAGGCGACGTCAGTACCGTTGAGGAATCATCGGCGCCGTACAGAGTTGCCCTGATACCACTGCGGTTCATATTCATTTGCATACTCATCGTCGTCATGGTAACTGCTGTTGTCCGGGCGGACAATAACAGCAAGCATTCTGGCGTCTTGGTTCCGTCGGAGATGGATGTAAAAGATTTGTCCCGCTGGAGTGGCGCCACTTTTTTGCCTCTCTACTGCCACTACCAAGGCTGTTGTGAATTGACGCAGCTATCATTGTAGCAGTCACCGCCGGCGGCCCACTCCTCTTTTCTCCTCCAAATTATTCAAAAGTATGAACAGACACAGGCAGACTACAACAACTTTGCGTTTGCTCGCGCCCAAAGCAGTTTGCAACCTCTAATACGGACGAGACTTATCTACAAACTGAGAAGCGGCTAGAAAAAGAAGCAACTTAGGTTAGAGGCCGACAAACAGCAGGTTATAATAACCATCTTTTGTGGAGCTATGATTGCTTTTGCTGCCACAACCACTCAGCGTTTGTCGATTTGCAGGCGCGCCGGGACGGCACAGACGGACCACTTAAAACCGCCAACTTGCCATCGTCGTCGGCCGACACAGCAATGTCATCAATGTCGCCTGCTTGTCATTGTTGTTGTTATTGATGCTATTATGGCGATGATGGCCAAACCGGAAGTGACGCCGGCGAAATCTTAGCTTCTGCTTATCCAGACGATGAGCTAGTTCTTCCGGTGAGTGTAGCGCCTGTCCCACTCTTCCATGGGTTGGTGAGTTGTTGGTATGATCAAAGTGGTTCTCTCTCCCTCCGTCTCGAGGACAAAGAGAAGTTTTCAAACGAGCCTTGTGCTAGTTCCTTTCGTCATCCCGTATTGCCTCGCCATCTTTCGGCTAAGCAGTATCCACAGAATGTATAGCAGACCGCAAATTTGCTACACATTCGATTGATAGCAACAATCGCTGTCATTGCTCATCTTTACTAGCAAGTGGCTGCTTCCGCTGTTAGAGTGGCCACCGTCATGGTGGTAACGCAAAAAACGTCCATCTTTTTGTTATCGACCAGTCAAATAAAGGTAAACAAAGACTTTGCTAACAAGTGCATATTCTTTAAACTGAATCGATACGACTGGTTAAATGACATTTTACAATTAATTACGAAGCTGGCTCGCTTAGTAATTTTACAGTGGAGGACAGGCAAGGTTCTTCGAAAAGATTCACGGAGACGACAATACCGAGCATTCAAAGAAAATAAAGGTCCACAGAGCTTCCTAAAATTCGTAGACAATATA